>NW_006922566.1:239513-255177 GCF_000298275.1 Orycteropus afer afer
TAGTGACCCCTCCTTGGGTTTCCAAGGTGGTATCTCTATGGAAGTAGATTTCCCCATCTTCCTTCTGAGGAGTGGCTGGTGGGTTTGAACCACTAGACTTCTGGTTAGTAGTCAAATGCCTTAGGCACTATGCCACCAGAGCTCCCACAGTGATAGATAACCCTGAGAAAATTGTCAAAGACTTGCTAACAGAAAACTTCCCCTACATCATGAAAGATGAAAAAATATCCACCCGAGAAGCTCAATGAACCCCATACAAGATAGACCTCAAGACAAAGTCACCAAGACGTATCATAATCAAATTATCCAAAATCAAAGACAAAGAATCTTGAGAGCAGTGAGAGAAAAATGAAATGTTACCTACAACAGGCAACCAATAAAACTAAGTTCAATTTCTCAGCAGAAACCATATAGTCAAGAAGGTAGTGGGGTAGCATATAAAAAATCTTGAAGGAAAAGAATTGCTAACCAAGAATTATATATCCAGCCAAACTGTCCCTCAAGTATGACCGTGAAATGAAGATATTTACAGACATACAGAAATAAAGGGAATTTTTGAAAACCAGACCAACTCTACAAGAAGTATTTTTGCCTGTGTTTATGAGGGATTGTTGTTGCTATTATGCACCATTGAGTTGGACCCAACTCACAGTGCCCCTCCTTGGATTTAAGAGGCAGTATCACTATGGAAGTAGATTGCTCAACCTTCCTTCAGAGTAATAGTAGTCTGTAATTTTCTTTTTGAGTGGTGTCTTTGCTTGATTTGGCATCTGGATTATGCTTGCTTCATTGAATGAGTTCAGGGGTATACTATCATAGACTAGTTTGAGCAGGATTAATGTCAACACTTCTCTGTCTGCTTGTCTGCTAGAATTGTCCAGTGAAGCCATCTGTGTCAGGACTTCTTGTTATTGCTGTTGAGAGTTATTTTATGACCTATTCAATTTCTTCTTTTTTGATGGGTCTGTTCAAATTTTCTACCTCAGAATGTTTTCATTTAGGTAGGTAATGTTTCTAGAAATTTTTCCATTTCTTTGACAGGGTTTCAAATATTTTGGTGTACTGTTCTTAATTGTATTCAGTTATTATCCTCTTAATTCAGTTATTTCTGTTGTGATGTCACCTATTTCATATCTTACTTGTAAAATTTGCATCTTTTACTTCTTTTCCTTTGTTAAATTTGCCAATGTTTTGTCAATTCCATTCAACTTTTCAAAGAATCAACTACTAGTCTTCTTCATGTTTATATTTTTCTGTTTCATTTATTTATTTTCTAATTTGTAAGAGCTTGTTTTACATTCAATGTTATGTGTACATTTAGTTTCACTCCCCATTTATCATGTCCAACCCTAACCTAGTCTTCTCCCCTCCCTACCCTATAACTAACCCTCCCCCTGTGCCCCTCATATTTATGCACTTCTGTTTGTCCTGCAATACTCATCTATCAGTTTGGCATACTGCAGTGACTTGTATGTTGCAGTGATGCTGGATGCTATACTACCTATATTTCACACACTAGCAGGGTCACCCATGGTGACAGGTTTCAGTGCAGCTTTCAGACTAAGAGAGACAAAGAAGAAGGATGTGAAAGTCCACTTCTGAACAACAAAAAAATGACTACTGAAAATCTTATGAATGACAGTATACACTGTCTGTTATATTTATGGAAGAAGTGCCCCTCAGGTTGGAAAGCACTCAAAACATGACAAGGGAAGAGTTGTTTCCCCATAGTAGAGTCAGCCTTACTGACATAGATGTAGTAAAACTGTAGGAATCATTTTTTTTTGCTGATGTGGCATGATTTAAAATGAAAAGAAATAGCTGTAAACATCCATTACTAATTGGAACAAGGAATACATAAAGTATGAATCTAAGAAAAATTGAAGTCATCAAAAATGAGTAAAGAATGCATAAAGATTGGCATCCAAGGTATTGTTGTTATGTGCCATCAAGTCGGACCAGACTCATAATGATCCCTCCTTGGGTTTCCAAGGTGGTATCACTGTGGAAGTAGATTGCCCAACCTTCCTTCTGAGGAGTGGCTGGTGGGTTTGAACAGCCAGCTTTCTGGTTACCAGTCAAGTGCCTTAGGCAATACGCTACCAGAGCACCCTCCAAGGCATTAGAGAGTTTAAATTGACTAGTATTGACCATTTTGAATCAATCATACTGTCTGCTATGCTGGAAAAAAAACAAATTGAAAAGGACTGCCAATATAATTGTGAAGAGTATTTCAATGTCTATCTTGAAGTGCAATGCTGTCAGTGATAATATAGTATCCATACATATATAAAGAAGATCAGTAAATACCACAATTATTAAAACGTACACACCAACAACTAAAACCAAAGATGAAGAAAGTGAAGTTTTTTCCAACTTCTGTAGTCTGAAATTGACCAAACATGCAATCAAGATGTATTGATAATTATTGGAGATTGGAGTGCAAAAGCTGTAAACAAAGAAGAATCATCAGTAATTGGGTAATATGCCCATAGTGATATAAACCATGTCAGAGTCCACAGGATAGAATTTTGCAAGACCAATGACTTACTCATTATAAATATGTTTTTCAACAACATGAATGGTTTTTATACACATGGACCTTCCAAATGGAATACAAAGGAATCAAATCTATCACATCTGCCGAAAGAGAAGATGTTGAAGCTTAATATCATCAGTCAGAACAAGGCCAGATGCTGACTGCAGAACAGACCATCAATGACTCATACGCAAGTTTAAATTGAAGAAAATGAAAACAAGTCCATGAGAGACAAAATACAACTTTGAATATATCCCACCAGAATTTAGGGAGCATCTGAAGAATAAATTTGACACCTTCAAAAAGAATGACCAAAGACCAGACAAGTTGTGGGATGACATCAAGGATATCATTAATAATGAAAGGAAAAGTTCACTAAAAATACAGAAAAGAAAGAAAAGATGAAAATGGTTTTAGAAGATTCTCTGAAACTTGCTATTTAATGGAGGGTAGTTAAAATGTATGGAAAAATTGATGAGGTAAAAGAGCTGAATAGAAGAGATCAAAGGGTGGATGTGTTGTTGTTGTTGTTAGGTGCTGTCAAGTCGTTTCCAATTCATAATGACCCCACACACAGCAGAACAAAACACTGCTCAATCCCATGCCAGCACCATGATCCCTGCTATACTTGAGCCCATCATTGCAGCCACCATGTCAATCCATCTCGTTGAAGGCCTTCCCCTCTTCCCTCGACCCTCCACCTTACCAAGCATGACATCATTTTCGAGGGAGTGGTCCCTTCTGACAACATGACCAAAGTAGGTGAGACAAAGTCTGGCCATTTTTGCCTCTAAGGAGCATTTCAGCTGCATTTCCTCCAGGACAGATCTGTCAGTTCTTTTAGCAGTCTATGGTACTTTCAGCATTCTTCCCCAGCACCACAACTCAAAACCATCCACTCTTCTTCGGTCTTCTTTATTCTTTGTCCAGCTCTCACATGCATACAAGGCGATTGAAAATATCATGGTTTGTGTCAGGAGAACCTTAGTCCTCAAGGAGACATCCTTGCTCCTCAGCACTTGAAAGAATTCCTTTGTGGTTGACCTGCTCAATGCTACACATCATCTAATGTCTTGACTACTGCTTCCATTGGCATCAATTGTAGAACCAAGCAACGTGAATTCTTTGACAAACTCAATCTTTTCTCCAATTATCTTGATGCTCCTTATTGGTTAAGTTGTGAGGATTTTTGTTTTCTTTATGTTGAGATGTAATCCATACTGCAGACTGTATTTTTCAATCTTCATCAGTAAGTGCCTCAAGTCATCTTCACTTTCAGCAAAGTTGTATTGTCTGCATATCTCAGGTTGTTAATGATTCTTCCTCCAATCCTGATGCCACATTTTTTTTTTCATATATTCCAGCTACTCAGATTATTTGCTCAGCATATAGATTGAATAAGTAGGGGGAAAGGAAACCTGACACACTCCCTTCTTGATTTTAAAACATGTAACATCCCCTTGTTCTATTTGAACAACAACCTCCTGGTCAATGTACAGGTTACTCATGATTACAATTAAATGTTCAGGAATTCCCATCCTTCTCAATGTTATCCATAATTTGTCATGATCCACACAATCAAATGCCTTTGCATAGTCAATAAAACACAAGTAAACATCTTTCTGGTATTCTTTGCCTTCAGCCAAATCCATGTGACAACAGCTATGATATCCCTTGTTCCATGTCCTCTTCTGAATCCAGCTTGCACCTGTGGAAGTTCTCTGTCAATTTACTGCTGCAACCATTTTTGAATTATCTTCAGTAAGATTTTACTTGCATGCAATATTAAGGATATTGTTCTATAATTTCCACATTCTGGGGGATCACCTTTCTTTGAAATGGGTACAAATATGCATCTCTTCCAGTCAGTTGGCCAGGTAGCTGTCTTCCAAATCTCTTAGAATAACCAAGTTAGTGAATCCAGTGCAGCATCTGTTTGTTGAAATATCTCAGTGGGTACTCCATCAATTTCCAGAGCCTTGTTCTTTGCCAATTCCTTCATTGCAGCTTTGACTTCCTCCTTCAATACCATTGGTTCTAGATCATATGCCACCTCCTGAAATGGATGAAGATCGACCAGGTGTTTTTTTTTTTTTTTTTTTTGGTACAATGACCCTGTGTATTCTTACCATAATATCTTGATGTTTCCTGCATCATTCAATATTTTTCCCATAGAATCTCTCAATATTACAACTTGAGGCTTAATTTTTTTCTTCAATTCTTTCAGCTTGAAAAATGCTAAACATGTTCTTCCCTTTTGGTTTTCTAACCCTAGACATTTCATTACAGTAATTGGCTTTGTCTGCTAGAGCTGCTCCTTGAAATCTTCTGTTCAGCTCTTTTATCTTGTCATGTCTTCCATTTGCTTTAGCTACGCTCTGCTCAAGGGCAAGTTTCAGAGTCTCTTGTCATCCATATTGGTCTTCTCTTCTTTTCTCATCTTTTTAGTGATCTCTTGCTTTCTTCATGGATAATGTGTTTTATATCCTCCCAAAATTCTTCTGGTTTTCAGTCGTTGGTGTTCAGTGCATCAAATCTATTCTTTAGATGAACTCTAAATTCAGGAGGGATACATCCAAGATCATATTTTGTCTCTCTTGAACTTGTTTTAATAGTCTTTAACTTCAAGTTGGACTTGCATATGAGCAGTTGATGGTCTGTTCCACAATCAGCTCATGGCCTGGTTTTAGCTGAAGATATTGAGTTTTTCCATTGCCTCTTGGTACAGATGAAGTCAATCTGATTCCTGTGTGTTCCATCTGGTGAAGTCCAAGTGTACAGCCCCCATTTGTGTTGTTGAAAATAAGGTGTTTGCAATGAATAAGTCATTGGTCTTGCAAAATTCTACCATGCGAGTTCCAGCATTATTTCTATCACCGAGGCCAAATTTTCCAACTACTGATGATTCTTCTTTGTTTCCAACTTTTGCATTCCAGTCACCAGTGATAATTAACACATCCTGATTGCATGTTTGGTCAATTTCATACTGCAGAAGTTGATAAGAGTCTTCAATTTCCTCATCTTTAGCTTTGGTGGTTGGTGCATAAATTTGAATAATAATCGTATTAATGGGTCTTCCTTGTAGGCATATGGATATTATACTATCACTGACAGCATTGTACTTCAGAACAGATCTTGACACATCCTTTGTGATGATGAATTCCATCCCATTCTTCTTCAAACTGACATTCCTGGCATAGTAGATCATATGGTTGTCTGATTCAAAATGACCAAAACCCATCCATTTCAGCTTACTAATGCCTAGAATATCAATCTTTATCCATTCCATTTCATTTCTGACAACTTCCAATTTTCCTAG
This sequence comes from Orycteropus afer afer, assembly GCF_000298275.1. Taxonomy (NCBI): domain Eukaryota; kingdom Metazoa; phylum Chordata; class Mammalia; order Tubulidentata; family Orycteropodidae; genus Orycteropus; species Orycteropus afer. Next base: position 245,372 of record NW_006922566.1, read on the forward strand.
ATTCATACTTCATACATTCCATGTTCCAATGATTAATGGATGTTTGCATCTGTTTCTCCTCAATTTGAGTGGTGCCATGTCACCAAATAGAGGTCTCAAAAGCTTTACCTTATCGACTTGAGTAAGGCTGAGTTTACACCGATGATGCAGCTCTTTCCCAGTCCTATTTTGAGAGCCTTCTAACCTAACAGTACTGTTCATAAAGTTGTGTGGCAATGTATCAGACAGTGTTTTGTTGCTATTCATAAGGTTTTCCCTGGCCAATTGTTTGAGAAGTGGACGGCCTTATCCTTCTTCTTAGTCTGTCTCAGTCTGTAAGCTGGGCTGATCCTTCTGCACCATGTGCACCCCACTGGGTTTGAAACACCAGTGTCTCAGCCTCAAGACTCACATCAACAGGTCACCATGGTAGGACAAACCGACAGACAAATTTGTCTCCCTGTTATCTTAAGCCAGCTTCAGGGATCCAGGGGAGGAGCGGGAACCCAGGCACACCCAAAGCAGCAGGGCAGAAGAGCGGGAGAAAGGAGAGGAAAAGGCCCAGATCCTGAGACAGAAGAGGAGTGAGTGCAGGAATCCAGGTAATGAGAGGGAACCCAGGCATGCACAAAGCAGCAGGGAGGGAGAGTGGGAGAAAGGAGAGAAGAGTGGCTGTAGACAAGCTAAAACATTATGATAAAATGTGTAAATCTCAGAGTTGGAAAATAAAAAGGGAAGAACATGCTAGGCATTTCTCAAGCTGAAATAACTGAAGAAAAAAAAAATCAAGCTTCAAGTTGCAATATTTAATGATGCAGGAAGGATAAAAACATAAGATGGAAAGAATACACAGACTCACTGTATCAAAAAGAACTGGTCAACATTCATCCATTTTAGGAGGTGCATATGATCGAGAACTCATGGTATTTAAAAATAAAATAAAACAATCTATAATTTGAAGGAATAAGTCTGAACTGCTCTGCAGGAATTGTGTTAAAAAAAAAAAAAAAAAAAGCATGCTTTGGGAATTGTTAAATTACCCAATCTGATATTTCAACAATGAGGTAATTTGCCTCCATAAAGATTTATAGCCTAGAATATGCTGTGAGGAAGTTCTACTCTGTCCTATGGGGTCCCTGTGAGTCAGAATTGACCTGCTGGCAGGAGTTTTTTGTTTGTTTGTTTGTTTTGTTTTTTTAATTTTTCATCTCTAGTAATTTTTAAACAGAGTATTATTCAGTTTCCATGTTTGATATTTTTTTTTGCTTTTTCTGTTGATTTCTAATTTTATAACATTTTTATCTAAGGAGATGCTTTGTATTATTTTGATGTTTCTAAATTTATTGAGGCTTCTTTGTGACCTAATATATGTTCTATTCTGGAGAATGTTCCATATGTGCTGGAAAAGAATATAGATTGTGCTGTCATGAGGTGGAATATTCTGTATATGTCTATAAGTCAAGTTGCTTGATTGTTTTGTTTAGGTCTATAATTTCACCGAGTTTTTTTCTAGTTGCTCTGTACTTCATTGAAGCTCATGTACTAAAGTGTCCTACTTTTATTGTGAAGTCATATATTTCTCTTTTCAACTGTGTTAAAGCTTGGCTTATGCAGTTTGAAGCTGTTTCATTGGGTGCATATTTATTTATTATGGTTATGTCTTGTTGTGAATTCAATCATTTTATAATGTTCTTCTTTATCTCTTTTATTAGTTTTGCCTTAAATTTTATTCCACCAAAAATTAATACTGCCAATGCAGCTCTTTTTTGGTTGTTCTTTTTTGTCCATATGCTATATGTTTTTCCATCTTTTGATTTTTAGATTATTTGTGTCTTTGGTCTAAGATATGTCTCTTGTATACAGTATATTGATAGATCATATTTTCTTATCTATTTTACTACTTTATATCTCCTTATTGATGCATTTAGTCCATTTATACTCAGTGTAGTTATCCATAGATATGACTTTACTGCTGTCCTTTTGTTTGTTTATTCTATGTGTGTGTGTGGTACTGATTGTTTCTTTGTACCATATATTTCACTCTGCTGAGTTCATTTTGTTTGCTGATTTTCTTATCATCTCCTTCATTGCTATTTCTTTTACATTTACTGAATCTTTATTATTTTATTCTTTTACATTTTGAAAACAATTTTATTAGTTTTCTTGAAGTTGTCAAATAATTTATTATTATTTTTCTAATTTTACAACAGTCCCATTTTTATTGATATTATCCTGACTTCCTCTCCATTTGGAAGTTCAGGATCTACACCATTTATTCTATTTGTTTTGTAGCTGTCACATTTACAAAAAGATGTCTCTGTTTCCCTAGGTTTAGTCTTTAGATTTATTTCATTTTGGTACTTCAATATCCAACTACCAAATGCACAGGTGGTGGGTAGTTTTGTATAGGTAGTATCACTGGCTCCCATCAGATGGGAAGAAAAAAAAAGAGAGAGGGAGGAGAAAAGAGGGATTAATAAGAAGAATAAAAAGAAAGATAAAAAAAAAAAAAGTATTCAAAAAAAAAAAGGAAGGGGAGAAAATGGACAGCACCAGCACAAGTTCCAGTTGACAAACATGCAGATGTTCCAGGAATGGCTTGGTAGAATCACTGACTCTTACTTGAGTGTGAAAAAAGAATATGAACAGGTGGGGATTAAGAGCAAGAATGAAAAGAAAAAAAAAAAAATGTATATATGGACAGAAGAGGGAAGAAATAAGACAAAAGACAAAAAGGAAAAAAAAAAAAAATGGCACAGCACCAGCACCAGCACTAGCTAAAGATGAAGTTGTAGGTTCAAGACATTTGATTCACTAAAGTGCTCCTCAGGCCTTGGAATACAGTGATGAGTGGGAGGTTTTGTAGGGGAAGATGAAGGTGGGCTGAGAGGAAGACTAGGTGATGGAAGCTTGACTGGGCACCAGGTGGTGGAGATGGAATGGGACCATGCCTCAGGTCACTGAGTTTGTGTGGTGTAAAGAGAACAGTTATACCTCTCCAGTTATTGGGCACCATTTTGGGTGACAGTTCGGTCTTGGATGAGCAGAACTGGTGATCTTGCTCTTGCCCCAATGGGACGCTGGTTACAATAACTGAAAATAGCTCTGTTGTGTCAAGCTACTTAGCCATCCCTGTCAAACTTGCATGGTTGGCAACTGGTTTTTAAGTAGAACAGTAACTACTTCTATGGTAGTTAAGTGTGTGTGTCAACTTGGCTAGGCCTAATTGAGTGACTGGGCAGCTGTATGTAGTTAATCCCCATGGTAAGATTGGTAATTAACTCCACGGTGGAATGTATTGGAGCAGCTGAGTAGCTGCTTTAGGGATGTGGTCTGCTTCCCATATATAAGAGACAGTATTGGGAGTGGTCTCTAGCTTACTGCACACTTGAACTCTGCATGTAGCCATGTCATTGTTCAGCAACCTGCCATGATCTGCTGACCTTGGGAGTTTCAATTGACTTGAATTAATAGCCTGCCCTGTGGTTTATTAACATTGGGACTGTGCCTTTTTTCTTGTCAACCTTGGGCTTGTCAGCCTCCTCAACCAGCACCTGTCTGAGTGAAGAACAGCCTGTAGCTTCAGTGAGCTGTGAGCAGAAGGCAGAGCTGAAGTTCAAGGTTCAGGGGCTTTCACCCATTCCACAGAAGAATGTTTCTTTTCCCAGGATGTCCTTGGATTTACTGAAAGCAGGCCATACCCCTAGGGAAACTTCCTATCAACAGATTGCCTGCTCAAACATAATCATCTGATCCCATCATGGGAATAACCACATCACAACAGTTTAAACCACACAGAATTGTGGTCCAGCCACATTGACACACAGCTCCAACTATCACAGTCCACCCCTTGTCAACTTGGCAGTTGTACACATGTTCTTAACCATATATAATCTATAAATAAGAACAATTATAAAGTAATATTTGCACCTAACATGATACGCTAAAACACATACAACCAAAATGCATTAACCTTATTTACATTTCACAGTTCATAACAGAAGGAAACAAAATATTTGATACACATATACAATGAAGAAATATAACAATCACAGTCCTCATTTCTGCAGCTGGTCACATGGTCATAGCTTATATTCAGAACTACCTTCTTCCACCACCCATTCTGTATTTTGCTTGCCCTCAGCAAGCACCTCAGCTCGTCGTGGTTCTTTGCCTGGTGGAGTGACTCCTAACCTTCATTCCTGAAGGGTCTGGGCCATTAGCAATCATATCAGAATTGGTTTGCTGTAATTTTCCATTGACTTTAATCACAGGACATGGTACTACCAAGAGACATCCTAAAGAATCTCCTGTATTCCAGACACATTCTTCTTTACCTGTATTATGTAAGGCCAACCTAATTTCCCCTTGGTAATTAGGATCTCTGGTAGCATAGTGGCTAAGACACTTGCCTGCTAACCAGACGGCTGGTGGTTCAAACCCACCAGCCACTCCTCGGAAGGAAGGTTGGGCAATCCTACTTCCATAGTGATAAAGCCTCAGAAACCCAAGGAGGTGTCACTATGAGTTGGGTTTGACTCGATGGCACATAACAACATAACAACAACAATTAGGATCTATCACACTAGATAGCACAGTAATGCCCTTCTTTGTCTGCTGATCCAGAGGCATGAGGAAGCCAAAATGGCTGGGTGACCTTCTTAATGTCCAGTTCAATGCAATCAGTATTGTGTCTCCAGGTGGGAGTGTCCCTCCCTTTCGGATTAAGATCTCCAGACGCACAGAGCATAGGGTAGCAGGAACAGGAAGAAAAAATACTTTGAGTGGATCATTAGGGGTAATAGTGAGTGGTACCACTTCTGTTTCCATCTCTTGGTTCCTGGACCCATGAATCCTGGCTATTGGAGAAACAGAACCATATACTGGATGCTGGCTTAGAGCATATTCAGCTTCCCGGAGAACATTGCCCCAACCCTTCAAGGTATTGCCACCTAGCTGCCTCATTTGTGTTTTTAAGAGGCCATTCCGTTGTTCTATCAAGCAAGCTGCTTCAGGATGATGGGGAACATGGTAAGACCACTGAATTCCATGAGCATAAGCCCATTGCCTCACTCCATTTGCTGGGAAATGAGTCCCTTGATCTGAAGCAATTCTGTGTGGGATACCATGACAGTGGACAGGCATTATATAAGTCCACAGGTGGTAGTTTTAGCAGAAGCATTGTGTGCAGGGAAAGTGAATCCATATCCAGAGTAAGTATCTATTTCAGTAAGAACAAAACACTGTCTTTTCCATGATGGATGTGGTCCAATGTAATCAACCTGCCACCAAGTTCCTGGCTGATTACCCCAAGGAATGGTTCTATTTTGCAGACGCAGTGTTGGTTTCTACTGCTGGCAAATTGGGCACGCAGCAGTGGTGGTAGCCAAATCAGCCTTGGTAAGTGGGAGTACATGTTGCTGATCCCATGCATAACCGCCATCCCTGCCACCATGGCCACTTTGTTCATGAGCCCATTGAACAATGACAGGAGTAGCTTGGGAAAAATGGTGGCTGGTTTAACTGAATGTGTCATCCTATCCACCTGATTGTTAAAGTCCTTCTCTGCCGAGGACAACTATTAGTGGTCATTCACATGAGGCACAGATACCTTTACTCCTTTGGTGCATTCAGAGAGATCTATCCACATAACTCTTCCCCATACAACCTTATCACCAATCTTCCAATCATGCTCCTTCCAAGTCCCAGACCATTCAGCTAAGCCATTAGGCACAGCCCATGAATCTGTACATAATCACACATCTAGCCATTTCTTGTTCCATTCAAAGTGAACATCCACATGTACAGCTCGAAGTTCTGCCAATTGGGAGGATTTCCCTTCACCACTGTCCTTTAATGAAGTGCCAGAAAGGGGCAACAGTGCCGCTGCTGTCCACTTTCGAGTGGTGCCTGCATATCATGCAGAACCATCTGTAAACCATCTTCCTCAGTCTACTAATCATAAGGAACTCCCCATGAGGCCATAGGTACAGATTGGGAAAGGGAAGGTAATGTGACTGGAGTGGAGACCATAGGCATTTGAGTCACTTCCTCATATAATATGCTTGTGCCTTCAGGTCCTGCTCAAGCCTGATCTCTGATATACCACATCCATTTAATGATGGAGTGTTGCTATGCACATCCAGCTTTATGACTCTGTGGGTCAGAAAACACTCAGATCATGATGGGCAGCTCAGGCCTCATGATGACTTGGTGGCCCATGGTTAGGCATTCAGTCTCTATTAAAGTACAGTAATAAGCCAAAAGCTGTTTCTCAAAAGGAGAGTAGTTATCTGCAGGGGATGGCAGGGCTTTGCTCCAAAACCCTAAGGGTCTGAATTGCAATTCACCAATAAGAACATGCCGCAGGCTCCAAACAGCATCTCTATCTACTATAGACACTTCAAACACCATTGAATCAGCCAGTTCATATGGCCCAACTGGTAGAGAAGCCAGCGCAGAAGCCTGAACTTGTTGCAGAGCTTTCTGTTGTTCTGAGCCCCACTCAAAACTAGCAGCTTTCTGAGTCACTTGATAAATAGCCACAGCAATACACGCAAATGAGGGATATGTTGCCTCCAAAATCCAAAAAAGCCCAACAGACATTGTTCTTCCTTTTTATTTGTGGGAGAAGCCAGATACAATAACTTATCCTTCACTTTAGTAGGAGTATCTTGGCATGCCCCACACATTGGATCCCTAGAAATTTCACTGATGTGAAAGGTGCCTGAATTTTTGTTGGGTTAATTTCCCAACCTCTAGTATGCATATGTCTCACCAATAACTCTAGTGTCATCGATTCTTCTTCTTTACTAGGTCCAATCAGCATAATGTAATCAATATAATGGACCAGTGTGATGTCTTGTGGAAGGGAAAGGTGATCAAGATCACTATGGACTAAATTATGACATAGTGCTGGGGAGTTGATATACCCTTGAGGAAGGACTGTAAAAGTATACTGTTGGCCTTTCCAGCTGAAGGCAAACTGCTTCTGATGGTCCTTTGAAATTGGTATTGAGAAAAAGGCATTGGCCAGATCAATAGCTGCATACCAAGTACCAGGAGATGTACTAATTTGCTCAAACAGTGAAACCACATCAGGGACAGCAGCTGCAATTAGATTCATCACCTGATTAAGTTTATGATAATCTACTGTCATTCTCCAAGATCCATCTGTTTTTTGCACAGGCCAAATAATAAGTGAATTAAATGGGGATGTGGTGGGAATCATCACCCCTGCCTCCTTCAAGTCCTTGATGGTGGCAGTACTCTCTGCAACCCCTCCAGGGATGTGATACTGCTTTTGCTTTACTATTTTTGTAGGTAGAGGCAGTTCTAATGGCTTTCGCTTGGCTTTTCCTACCATAAAAGCCCTTACTCCACATGTCAGGGAGCCAATATGGGAATTCTGCCAATTGGTGAGTATATCTATTCCAATGATGCATTCTGATATTGGGGAAATCAATACAGGATGGATTTGGGGACCCACTAGACCCACTGTGAGATGAAGCTTAGCTAAGTCTCCATCAATAACTTGACCTCCATATGCCCCCACTCTGACTGGTGGGCCACAATGATGTGTTGGGTCTCCTGGAATTAGTGTCAATTCAGAGCCAGTGTCCAGTAATCCCCAAAAAGTCTGATTATTTTCTTTTCTCCAATGAACAATCACTCTCGTAAAAGGCCTCAGATCCCTTTGCGGAAGGCTAGGAGAAAGACTGACATTATAGATTTTGGCAATGTAGTGGGGTCCTTCCTGAAAGGGACCTGGCCTCCTCTTCATTCAAGGGGTTGTGGGTCTGTAAACTGACTCAAGTCTGGTAATTGATTGAGAGCTCTTGACTCCATATTCTGGAGATTCAATCTAGGTTGCTGTTCATGTGACCTAGAATTCTTCTGTCTATACAGATCAAGTAAATATTTAATATACTTGCCATGTATTTCACTACTAGGAACACCATGAGCAAGTAGCCAATGCCATAATTCCACATGAGTCAGACTATTCTGATTAGTGTTCTGACCCTGCTGTCCATTATGGTAACCACGTCCACCTTGCCTTTGCTGATTAACTGCTGCCACTTTTCCCCTACTACCATGGGGTCCAATCAGCCCCATAGCAGTTAAGTGTCTTAGTTCAATTAGGGCAGTTCCCACTGTCAAATCAGGTTTACATAAAATAGCAATTACAGCAGTCTTCAAAGATGCTAGAGCTCCCTTCACAAATTTATTTCTCATGGTACTGGTGAAAGACATGTCTTTTGGACTCTCCATTTCTGGCTCTAGGGGTCTAATCTGATAAATCCATTTTAACAGGCCAATTTCCCTAAGCTTCTGGATACCATCTTCTACATTATACCAAGGCAGGTCTGGTACTTCAACTTGACTTAAGGCAGGCCACCATATAATGCATGCCTCAGTAAGGCAACCAAATAAACTTTTAGATCCTTTCCTAACCTCTCAAGCTGAAACACTGAATGAAGAATCCATACTCAGTAGGCCTAAATCAATAAACTCAGACTGATCCAATCTTACATTCCTTGCACCATTCTCCCACACCCTCAGTAGCCATTCCCATACATATTCTCCAGGTTTCTGTCTGTACATGTTAGCAAAGTCAAGTAGGTCTTTTTGGGTATAGCATATCACATCCTCAGTCACACTTTCTATTTCACCTATTGGGGCTCACTTGGGCTTGACTTTAGTTATGGGTCTTGTAAAAACAATGGGTGCTTGAGGCATTTCCTGAGAGCATTCAGGAATGTCTTTCATGGCCTCTACCTCAAACAATGACCCAGCAGGAACAGTTGATTTAATCCCATCAAAATGAGGGAGAGGGGATAATGGTTTTACAGTAATCCATTCAGATGGGAGGGATTCAACAGAATTCACAGGCTCCATATCCTGATGTTCCTGATTATCTCTCCATATGTCCCCATTCTAAGTTTCAGGATCCTATTTTTCCCCAATCAAAGTCCTGAGTTTAACATCAGACACCCATTCTAGATTGGCAATTTAGCTTTCGTTGTAATTCAGCCACCCTTACAATAAGACTCTGGGTTTGATTTTCAGCAATATCAGCTCTGTTACTAGAAAATATAAGACTTTCTTTGAGAGCACAACTGGCAGCACTGAGATCTTGTATGCTGCTCTTAAGCAGAGACTCAGCAGCTCTGAGCTCATCTTGCTCTTTCACTACTTTGTCCAGTGTAAGGAGGACCAATCAACAAGCTTCCTTATACTCCTCATGCTGAAAAAATTGCAGAAAAGTATCAAATATCTGATCACCCAGAGCATCACTTCTTACAAGCATGTGATCTATTGGTGGTGCTATTTCGTGTATTCATTTTGCCACTTCACACCACGGATTAGCAGGGCCCTCTTTACTAACAGACACAGGGTCACTAGGGTCTTTAAGATTAATCAAACTGGAGAACCAATTTAGGAAGCCCACACTTATGATTTTGTCTCTCTAGAACCACTCCCAGTACCAAATGTGTTAGACTGGGTTCTCTAGAGGAACAAAACCAGTAAAGCTTATATATATGTGTATGTATATATAGAGAAATTTATTTTAGGAAAATGCCTCACACACTTAAAGAAGCTGCCAAGTCCAAAGTTCCTGGATTAAATGTCAAGCTGGAGGCTTTTCCGACTCTTGCAACCACAGGGACTGTGGACCTCAAGGCTGGCAGAGACTCAGCAGTTCTGAGCTCATCTTACTCTTTGACCACTTTGTCTAGTGTAAGTAGGACCAACCAACCAGCTTCCTTATATTCCTCATGCTGACAAAATTGCAGAAAAGTATCAAATATCTGATCACCCAGAGC
>NW_006922566.1:255601-260101 GCF_000298275.1 Orycteropus afer afer
AGTAGCTGTGCTATTCCTCATATTCAGCAGAAATATAAGTTTGTTTTACTTGCTGTATATTCTTGCTAACAGTTTTATTTCAATCTTTTGAAACCATTTAAATATATGTGTACTTGTATCTCATTTTAGTTACTATTTGAATTTTATCTATTTATTCATTATGATCCATGATGATGAGCATCCTTTCCAGTGCTTATTTGTCATTTATGTTGTTTTGCTTTTTTTATTTTTTCCTAGAGAAATGTCTTTTGGTATATTTACTCAATCTCATTGGTTTAATTGTTTTATTGTTATTGAGTACTCAGCATATTCTGAATTCAAATCTGTGTTTTGCAAATACTTTTTTCTATTTGTTTGCTTCTAGTGCAACTTTCTTAATAATGTATTTCAAAGAGCAAAATTCTTAATTTCAATGAAGTTCAAATTATTGCTTAATTTTTATCTTATGGTTCTTAGCTTTGCTATTATACCAAGAAATCTTTCCTTAATGAAATATTACAAACTTTTCACCTGTTTTCTATGAGAAAGTTAGTAATTTAAGTTTCTAATTTAATTCTGTAATGTATTTTTAGTTAATGCTTACTCAAATTTAGATAGCATTCTTACCTTTGGATTAACACAAATCTAATCTTAGGTTTCTATCTGATTTGTTAGCATTAAAATAAAAATTTGAATTCTAGCTATTAATGAATTTCAGGTAAATTAAATTATTCCACTTCTTGTCTTTTTTTTTTTTTTTTTTCATTTTTTCCTCTTCATCTTTGTTATTTTTATGTAATAAATGTATTTAATCTTTTTTTTCACCATTATTCTTAAATCACATTTTCTTTACTCTTCTTCTTGCAGTGGAATATGCTCAAAACTCATCTCTTCCTTGAATGAAGTTTTTCCTGTACTACAGTCTCACATTTCTGTAATCCCTTGCGTTACTTTCTTTTTATAGTGTTTCCTCTGTAAACACTCATGTGGTTGACTTCATATTGTATGGTGAGATAAGCAGGTGCAGGAAAGTACCTTTATACATTTGTGCCTATTATCTTTAATAGAAGGATGTTATTGTATATGAGACATTTAAATGATAAAAAAAGCCTGATTATGAGTAGGCTACTCCATCCATTAAAAAGGTGAGCTGTTTGCAAAATAGTTGAAAGTATATTGGTTACAAGGTTTACAGTTTTAATGAATATAGAAGATGTGCTTCATTATCTGACATGAATGCAATTTCCGAATTTAAGTTTTAAAGAAAGGATGAGTAGATAAATAATTTATGCCAATCAAATTTAGTTTTAAGAGTAAAGAACAGCGAATGTTTAAATAAATGGAAATATTTCCTGTTCAAAATTAAATAAAATATTACAGGTCCTCAGGGTAAATACTGGATTTGACTTCCCAAGTGACCTACTTTTAACCAGTTGTAATTATTTCTGTCTATTCAATTTATGAAATGAAAGCTTGACTTTTTAATAGCCAATCTGCATTCTATTAAAATTGAAAGCAATGCTCATGGCTTACCTATTCATCACTGAAGCAAACTCAGAGACTCAAAGCTTATCATATAGTAAAAATGCAGATTTCCGGAAATTAATTTCAGGCTTGAAAGACAAGAGGCACACATATATCTGAAATGATTACAATAAAATGTAAAATGCAAGTTTGATTTCTAAAGTACTAAATGTCATGTTCTAGAATTCCTTTGAAGTAATGTAAGTTATATACTAATTTGCAGTGAGTTTTATATAGAAATAATAAGTACAGAATTTATTATCTGTAGTTAATGCAATTAGACAGTTAATAGAATGTACTTCAGTTAACAAAAGGCAAGAGACCACATCAAGTTTAAACTCAGACATCATGAACAATGAAAGTTTGTGAAATGATTTTTAAGAAACAAAGTTACGTTTTTCTCCTTCAAAATCATTTAAGTATAAAGGAGTTAAATCATATTTTATGTAAATGAAGGTGATTTCATAGTGTGTCTTTTTTTTTTTTTTTCTTACCAAGACCACTGTTAGAATAGCTAACAGTCCATTTGTATATTAGATTTTGTTAACAATGTGTACGGATATGTTGGTTTCTCTTGGAGCAGAATGCAAACATCTTTGAATTTTGTTTAGGTTTTATGGAAATCAGGGTATTAATATTAAAATCTGTGAAACATGGTTTTCATAGATTTTCTTTCATAGGGTTTCTTTACAAATGAAAATTACATTTGGCTTAGTACCAATAAAATTAATTTTAAAATAATAGATACCTATTACAAAGCAATGTGTTTATATATCACTTGTTTTAATGGAAGAGTCCCTATATGGCCCAAATGAATACTTTGCTAACAGAAATGTTGGAAGTTTGAATCTACCTAGAGACACTTTGAAAGGAAGTTTTGATGCTCTAACCCATTGCCAGAGGAGCTCTGGTAGTGTAGTACTTAAGGTATTTGACTGTTAACCAGAAGGCTAGTTCAAACCCACCAGCCACTACTCAGAGTAAAGATTGGGCAATCTACTTCTGTAGAGATACCACCTAGGAAACCCTATGAGGGATTTCTATGAGTTGGATCCGATTCAATGGCAGTGAGTTTGGTTTGTTTTTTTGGTAACCTGTTGGTAGAGAGTTGATTCTGACTCTATAGGGTTGAGTAGAACTGCCTCATAGGGTTTCCAAAGCTATAATCTTTATGGAAGCAGAATGCAACATTTTTATTTGTAGAGTGACTAGTGAGTTTGGAACTGCTAACCTTTCAGTTACTTGGGAAGTGTGCTCACCAGGGGTCCCTTTTTGGTGATCTACTTCTCAATAATCAGACAGCCTTACATAGCACAAGTCTACTGTGATACACATGAGGTTCCCAAGAGTCAGAACTGATTGGATGGTAATTAATTTAGGTTTTCTGTTTTGTTTTATTTATTTATTTTTAAATGAAAAATCTTAAGTTCTAAATCTTGAGGTTGAAAGTGATAAAGTTTTTTTTTTTTTAATTATAACTTTTTGCAATTTGTTTACATTTAATAAAACTAAATCAAGCAATGTATTTACCTCAGTCAAGATTTTGTCAATAATTGGGTTTTGCAAAATTGATTAGTCAAAGATTAGGATTGGTTCAATAATGTAAAAGAACAAAATTTAATATAACTTAAAAGATTTACTCTGAGTTGTTATTTTTTTTTAACTTACAAAGAAAGAAACAAGGGTTCTAAAGTTAAGGATATAGCAATTGAATGGCAAAGTGAGTGTTTAATATGAATTCCCTAGCTCTTCAAAGGATAAGAGGATATTTTATTTTATATCATTAAACTGATTGAGTTCTTACTTTTTTCTAAGTTATCAAAGTTTCTAAGGTATCAAAGTTCCTGGCAATTTACTTATCAAGAAGTTTGAATAGTTGTTGTTGTTGTTACGTGCCGTCTAATCAAACCCAACTCATAGCGACCCCTCCTTGGGTTTCCGAGGCAGTATCACTACGGAAGTAGGATTGCCCGAGATGTGTTAATTTTATACTTTCCTATTTTGTGTAATAACGGAATTTATGCATGGTAAATTCCAACACCAATGGAAGCAGCAGTCAAGACATCAAATGACATATCACATGGGGCAAACCTGTTGCAAAAGACCTCTTTAAAGTGATGGGAGATCTGTTGTTGTAATGCTTAAGGCATTTGACTACTAACCAGAAGAAGGCTGGCCATTCAAAACCATCAGTCACTCCTCAGAAGGAAGGTTGGGCAATCTACTTCTGTAGAAATACTGCCTCAGAAACCCAAGGAGGGGTCGCTATTAGTCGGGGCTGACTCAACAGCACACAACAACAACAACAATAATACACATACATAAAATTTTGCTCATGTAGAACTTATGACAAGAGGTAGTCATTAGAACAGGTAGTACATGATTTAAACTCAGGAAAAAAATATGCTTCAGGTTCCAACTCATTAGCAACCTGGGATATGCAGATGATACAACCTTGCTTGCAGAAAGTGAAGAAAACTTGAAGCACTTACTGTTGAAGATCGAAAACTGCAGCCTTCAGCATAGATTGCATCTTTCATTTTGCCTGGATCCACAATCAATGTTCATGGAAGCAGCAGTCAATAATTCAAATGACATCTTGCATTGGGAAAATCTGCTGCAAAAGACCCCTTTAAAATATTAGAAAGCAAAGATATTACCTTGAAAGACTAAGGTGTGTCTAACCCTACTATGGTATTTTCAATCACTTCACGTGTATGTGAGAGCTGGACAATAAAAAAGAAATACAGAAGAATTGATGCATTCAAATATGGTGCTGGTGAAAAATATAAAATATGCCATGGACTGTCAAAACAGCAAAGAAATCTGTCTTGGAAAAAGTATAGCCATAATGCTCCTGAGAAGCTTGGATGACAATACTTTATCTCGCATACTTTGGAAATGTAATCAAGAAGGACCAGTCCCTGGAGAAGGACATCAAGCTGAATTAGGACATGAGTGAATTATTTAACTTGGCCCTTCTAGCCATAGTCTCTG
>NW_006922566.1:261411-261990 GCF_000298275.1 Orycteropus afer afer
GATCCCATCATGGGAACAACCACACAGAACTGGGGTCCAGCCAAGTTGACACACAGCTCCAACTATCACATGAAGTAAAAGGTCATAAAAAAAAAAAAAAAAAAAAAAACCTTCAAGAAGATTGATTGACACAGTGGTGGCAACAATGAGTTCAAACATAGCAATGTTTTTAAGGATGGAGTAGGGCTGGACATTATTTAATTCTTTTGTATGTAGCTGTTTTGAGCAGGGACCAACTAGAGGGCCCCCACGTACATAACAACAATGAATTTTGTATTTCATTTTACTAAATTCTTTCTGCTTCTTATTGCATCCTGGGCCCTAGGTGGAAGATCAAAATAACAATTTCATTTTTAATTCACAATTATTGCTTTATTTTTTAATGAATAAAGAATAATTTTTTTAATATAACTTTGAAATCACAACAGGACAAATATTGCATTAGTCCATTATTGTAAATGTCAAGGAAATGTTTATCTATGGATGGCAATTTTCTTTGTTGGTTAGCAGGGGTGGGAGGGGAAGGGAGGGAACACTGTTAGATAGGTAGAGACAAGTATTAATTTGGGTGAAGAGAAG
>NW_006922566.1:263219-264060 GCF_000298275.1 Orycteropus afer afer
AAAAAAAAAAAAAATTATAATATCCCTTAAAACCAAATCAATCCCACTACTATCAATTGCAACTCATACTATCTTGTTGTTGTTGCTGTTGCTGGAAAAAAAAAAAAAAAATTAACTGAACTTCTTTGGTTTTGGTTTTAGGGTAACAATAATACATAGTCTAAGAAAGCTTAAATAAGGTGAGACTTCCCACAAGAATTATAACATTTTGCAGCAAATTAGATAAGCAAGGTAGGTAAGGAGAAAAGTCTAAGTAGTTTTTATTCTTGTGCCTTTCTTCCTTGGTACACATGGTTAAGCCATCAGCTACTAAGGGAAAGATTGGGGCTTCAAGTTCACCCTGAGGCACTTCAGAAGAAAAGCCTGAGGATCTTCTTTAAAAAATTCTGCCATTGAAAATCCTGTGGACCATAGGTCTACTCTGACACACGTGGAGTCATCATGAGTCAGAATCCAGTTGAGGGCATTGTTTTTTCTTTCCTTTTCTTTTTTTTCCCCCTCACATTTACTATCTACCTACTTTTATATCCTCTTAAAGGATATTTCTTTATTTTTGTTACCATTTATTATCATCTACTTACAGGAAGCTCTGGTGGTGTAGTGAGTAAGACATTTGGCTGCTAACCAGAAGGTAGTAGTTGAAACCCACCAGCTGCCCTATGGAATGAATGTGGGAAAATCTACTTCAGTAAGATTTACTGCCTTGGAAACCCAAAGGGGGTTGATATGAGTTGGAGTTGACTAGATGGCGGTAAAGTTTTGTTGTTGTTGTTTTGTTTTGTTTTTTATGTCATGCACTTACAAAGTATGAAATACCATACTCTTACAAAGTATGAAGATG
>NW_006922566.1:264777-273514 GCF_000298275.1 Orycteropus afer afer
TTTTTTTTTTAGAAGAAACTAGGCAACACAGGAGAAGCCAAAAGCTTATTTTTAGAAATTCTATTTCCTTTAATAATTAGTCAAATATCCTTTTATATTAATACATTACACTGCTATTCCCAAAGTTCTTTTTAGTATCACAATTTCCATGTAATATAAGCATAATTACTATACTTTCTAAAAGGATATGCAGAGCAGGTAATGACCTACTTAAGATATCAAACTTGGTAACCAGCAGAATATAAAATGAACTTAAGCCTCAAAAATTTGACTTACATACTCATGGAAATCTTAAAAAAAAAAAATCTTATTTTACAATATTGAAATCTACCCAGGAAATGTGTGTGTGTGTGTGTGTGTGTGTTGTTGTTGTTGTTGTTGTTACGTGCCATTGAGTCAGACCTGACTTAAAGCAACCCCTCCTTGGGTTTCTAAGGTGGCATCACTATGGAAGTAGATTACCCAAACTTCCTTCCTAGGAGTGGCTGGTGGGTTTGAACTGCCAGCCTTCTGGTTAGCAGTCAAAGGCCTTAGGCACTATGTTATCAGAGTTAATGGTCTCAAGTTTCTGGAGCATCCTCGTAACTTGAATTTTGAAATAAAATCATTTTCAAAAACAACTTATTTAGTACTCCATTTTATAAAAATAATCTATCCTGAAACAAAATATTTTATTTTCCTTACAGTAGGACTTCTATATTAACAGGTTCCACATCCATGGATTCAACCAACTGGGGATTGAAAATATTCTTTAAAAAAAAAAAAAAAGGAATTAAGTGTTTAAGGCAATCTCTGAAAGACTAAGAAGGAGTAGAAGGAGATAGAGGGAGTATAAAGTGCAATTTACACAGCATTTACATTTAGGTACTCTCACTCTTATTGCCATTGAGAAAATTCTGACTCCTAGTGACCTCTATTGGGTTTCCAACGCTGTAAATCTTTACGAAGGGAGACTGCCTCATCTTTTTTTTTTTTTTTTACAAAGCATCTGGTGGGTTCTAACCACCAAGCTTTTGGTTAGCAACAAAATTCCTTAAACACTATACTACCAGAACTTCCTAATTAGGTACTGTAAGTCCAAAATGGGCGTGGGAGTTGTATTCTCTGACCACTTCATGAAGGGGAGAGAGAATCACCATGAGCCCAAGGCTGATTCCCGTGAAGTAGAAGTCAGAAATGCCACCACCCTCCAAACTTTTTACCAATTTTGACATCAACCGCCCCTCCCATGGCTCTCACCACTTCTTGATAACTGAGTTTGATAATTTGTTGCAATGGCCACACAGACCTTACAGACAATACTTACAATTATTGGGCTTATTAGGGAACAACAGGTTACAATTCAGGTTCAAGAATGCTCAGCATACAATTCTTCGATCAGGACAGCTTGCCCTCTTCCATGCATTTAGACACATCTTCCTTGGCCCTTGACCTCTCCACATGACCTCTGTCCAGATCTAGCAAGTATTGGTTGCAAAGCTCTTTTAGCTCTAATGCTAGGTGCACTTCACTCTCCCAGCAAGTCTCCTACCCAAAGACACTCAGGTTCCTTGCTCTGTGGGCTGGCAAGCCCACAATTGTACCTTGTGCCTCTCTCTAGGTTCTGCTGCTGCTGCTTCCATCTCTATCTAAATGGAGGGATCTTGGGTCCAAGGACATACCCCAATCTGTCTCTTATTCTGTCTTTATGGCTGTGAGATCCCTGTTTTTGCCACTGGGAGAGCTCGTTTTAAGCTTAACAAAATGGCAAAAATGACCAATCCTCAGTTAGTATTCCCTACACCTTATTTCCAAGGTCCCACTGTAAGAAGGGTACCATGTCACTTATTTACATTATTAGCAAGCTATCCAATTACCTCACATTTACATAGAACCACACAGTTATCTGGTGGGAGTCACAAAAAGCATGTCTAGAAGTGGCATACCAAATAATTCAATGTACCACAATAAGGCACGTAGAGATGATTTAAAATATATGGGAGGATGTGGATAGGTTAAACACAAATTCCACACAATTTGATAAGAGGGGCCATTCCCTGAAAAAGGACTTCATGATTGGTGAATTAGAGGGTCAGCAAAAAAGAAGAAAACCCACAACCAGATGGATTGATACAGTTGCTGGAACAATGGGCTCAAACATAGCAACAATTTTGAGGATGGTGCAGGATGGAACAGTGTTTCATTCTGTTGTAGACAGGGTCTCTAAGAGTCGGAACCGACTGAATGACTCTTCATAATAACAACAATAGCTTGCCATTTTACATAAGGGAGTTGAACATCTAAAGGATTTTTATTGACAGGGATCCTGGAACAAATCCCCCAAAAATACCAAGGGATGACTGTACACAGAAGTCCTTAGTATTATAATAGTAATTTTGTAATTATAATAATGGTGAATTCAAATAATAGTAGTAGTAACTGGTTTTCCTTGTGTTGTTGTTGTTTTATGTGCCGGCAAGTTGGCCCCAACTCATAGCGAACCCTCCTTGTGTTGCCAAGGAAGTATCACTACAGAAGCCAATTGCCCAACCTTCCTTCTGAGGAGTGGCTGGTGGGTTTGAACCACTAGCCTTCTGGTTAGCAGTCAAGTGCCTTAGGCACTATGGTTTTCCTTGTAGCCATATAAATACTGTCCTATCACTGACATAATTGTGCTTCAGGATAGATCTTGAAATATTCTTTGTGACAATTAATGCTAGACCATTCAACTTCAATTTATCATTCCCAATGTAGAAGATCATATGATTGTCTGATTCAAAATGCACCACAACTAGCCTGTTTTAGCTCACTAATACCTAGGATATCTATCTTTATGCATTCCACTTCATTTTTGGCAACTTCCAATTTTCCTACATTCATAATTCGTACATTCCATGTTCTGATTATTAATGGCTGTTTGCAGCTTTTTCTTCCCATTTTGAGTCCTGTTCCATTAGCAAATGGAGGTCCATGACATTAAGGTCTCTTCTACTTTGAGGAGGCAGCTCTTCCCCGGTCATAATTTGAGTGTCTTCTGACTGGAGGGGCTCATTTTTTGGCATTAAATAAGACAATGCTTCAGGACTATTCATAAAGCGTTTACAGTAATGCATCAGACAGTATTTCACTACAATTTATAAGGTTTTTATGGGCAGATACTATGAGAAGTGGATGGTAGCTTCCTTCTTTCAAGTCTGTCTCAGTCTGGAAGCTCTGCTGAAACATGTGCACAATGGATGATCCTGCAGGTATTTGAAACACCAGTGCAATAGCCTCTAACCTCACAGCCACATGCAAGCCACCACAGTATGATAAACTGACAGAGGAATAATAGAAAAAGAGATGTTGTTGCTGTTATGTGCCATTGAGTCAGATCCAACTCATAGAGACCCCTCCTTGGGCTTCTGAGGCATTATCACTACAGAAGTAGATTGCCCAACCTTCCTTCCGAGGAGTGGCTGGTGGGTTTGAACCATCAACCATCTGGTTAGCAGTCAAGTGCCTTAGGTACTCTGCCACCAGAGCTCCCAGAAAAGGGATATGAATATATAAATTTTTCAAAAATATACTATTTTAAAATAATAAAATAATACAGCTTGAAATTACACTTAATGTTATCAGTACATTTTTCTAAGTACTCAAAATAGCTCAACTAAACTCTGTAAATTGATTCAAAATAAGATAAGCATATTTATGCTTCCTGTACCACACAATTTAAATGATTGTGAAAAGTTTTATTATCTTAAATATTTTAAATCATGCAAACATGGTGATATTTATTATCTCTGTATTATTTCCTGAAAACCATTGCCCTTGAATAGCATCCAACTCATATTGACCACAGAGGGTTTCCAAGGCTGTAAATCTTTATGGAAGCAGACTTCCTCTTATTTTTTCCATGGAGTGTTTAGTGGATTTGAACCACTGATTTTTTGGTTAACAGGCAAATGCCATAACCACAATGCCACCACAGCCCCTTCTTATATTCTTTTCTAAAACTTATAATTACTTTGTTCATTTTGGATATATCTTGAGATTTCCATATTATAAGCTATTTCCACAGAAAAAGTTTTGATGCTAATATAATAACAGATAACTCTAAGATTATTTTACTTGCATTGAAAATTTGTTTTGACCCAAATGTCTTTGAAGTCCTATTTTATCATATACTTTCCACTTTGTAAAATGTGACACATCCTATCCTCCTGTCTCCAAAAGAAATTGGGAATGGAAGAGTTAGAATACCCAAAAACAAATGAAACTGTCAAATTTGTAACATGGTCAAAATACTGAATGTTTGTATCCTAGTATACACAAAATTGTCTATAGTAGTATTTCTAAGTCAATGAATTTAAAGATAGTACTTTATATAAATTTTATTGTGAATTTTATCAAAACCCATTGCTTATCTTTTTCAGTTATTCAACCCATTTCTCTTTTATTAAATATTAAAAACTTTCAAACACTATTTGAAAATGCTCTCACAGATGCAAGCTCTTTATTTGATAAACAAAATACTGATTTATTGAAATTGAACCAGTAATAATCGCTGCATCTTTGGATCTCTAATATCTTTTTGCTCCATAAACATACAAAGAAGGAGAATGCATGATTTCTTTAAAAATTATCCAGCTGATAGAGAGAAGTAAAAAGTTAACGTTAGTGCAATGCATACTTACCAGATAATATAATAATTGACAATCTATACCACGTCTTCTTATTTGAATGTAAGATAATCTTGAAATGCTTTTTTTCTTTTTCTTTATCTTTTTCTATTGTAGTTTTCAATTATTTCGTTTTCCCCCACTGAGGAATATCCCTAAATTAATAAACTATTAAATATTCAAAGTTAGAAAATCAAACCATTGTTACTAAAAATAAATACACTGGCCAGTATCATGACATATTTGTTCCTAGCTGATGAAAGAAGGTTTATTGTCAAGCTCCGATTTATTAAATGATTAGCAGGGTGGCATGAGCTATTCCTCATCCTCAGCACTGACTTCATCTGGGTATGAGGGTTGTCTATAAAGCTCTCTATATGTGCTCTCCACCACTTGTTTTCCAGTTTGTCATACTTTGGTGGCTTGTGTGTTGCTGTTATGCTAGAAGCTAAGCCACTGTTTTTTCAAATCCCAGCACAGTCACCCATAGCAGTAGTCAAACAATCAAATTAAATATTGCACTGGGCTAATCTGTTGAAATAAACCTCTTTGAGTGTTATAGATCAAAGTAATCACTTTGATGACTAAGGTGAGCCTGACCCCAGCCATGGTATGTTCAGTCACCTCATATGCATGTGAAAGCTGGACAGTGAATAAGGAAGGCTGAAAAAAAATGATTAATTTGAATTTTGGTGTTGGTGGAGAATATTGAACATACCATTGACTGCCAGAAGAATGAACATATCTATCTTGGAAGAAGTAGATCCAGAATCCTTCTTAGAACCAGAATGATAACACTTTGTCTCACGTACTTGGCTCGTGTTATTAGAAGTGACCAATCCCTAGAGAAGGACATGGTGCTTGATAGTATATAGATGGTAAAGGAAAAGAGGAAGACCCTCAGTGATATGGATTGACACAGTGGCCGCAATAATGGGTTCACACTTAGTGATGATTGTAAGGATGGTGCAGGAGCAGGATGTATTTTGTTCTGTTGCACATAGTGTTGTTATGAGTTGGAACAAACTTGAGGGCAACTAATAACATATATACTCTGCCTTCCTTACACATAGTAAACTAATAATATTGAACCATATCTTGCCAGGTCTCTTATGCTCCTGCTGAGACTTTCAGTTTCCTTTACTCTGAACCTCAAATGATCTGCTTCAGAGGCAAGTCCCATAAAGGAAACTATAATTAGAATTTTTGTCTATACTTAAGTGGCTATCAAGACTTACTTCCTAAGCTTGCATGAGGTCTAGGCTCATCATGTCCTACTCTGCAAACTATCTCAGTTCCCAGAAACATCTCAACCTCTTTAAAATTTCATAACATCTGGACTTTCAAAAAGACTAACACGTTGATCTGCATGTGTTCAGACAACTTGATTCTGCCATTTATACTCATATAGTTTCTACTGCTATGTGATGGTTATGTTTGTATGTCAATTTGGCTAGGCCTGGTTGAGTGGCTGGACAGCTGGATGTAGTATTCCCCATGATGAAACTGGTAATCAATTCCATGGTGGAATCTACTGGGAGCAGCTGAGTAGCTGCCTTTGGGTATGTGGTATGCTTTCTGTATATAAGGAGAAGCTTTGAAAATGGTCTCTAGCCAATGGCATGCTTGGACCCTGCATGTACCCATGTCGCTGTTCAGCAACTGGCTATGCTCTGCTGACCTTGGGATTTAAAATGGACTTAATAGCCTGCCTTGTGGATTGGTAACATTGGGACTGTGCCTTTTGACTTGTCAACCTTGGGGCTTCTCAGCCTCAGCAGCCTGCATCTGTCTGAGTGAAGAAATGCCTCTAGCTCCAGTGGGCCAGGAGCAGGAGGCAGAGCTGGACCCCAAGGTTGAGGGGTTTTCACCCAGCCCCTAGAGCCTGGCACTTTGAACTTGGACTTAAAGCCTCCAAATTGTAAGAATAAACTCCTGTTTGTTTAAACCATACTATTTGTCATATATTTCTTGTCAGAGAGTCACTAGGTAAGCAGAACATGCTACTTCTTCCCCTTATTCCATGAAACTTTTCTTATGTGCTTCATTTTATTTTACCAGTTGTATTTTTATTGTTTTTGATGATTCATGTAAATATTTAATCCATTCTCTGGTATTTCCTTTACTTCCTTCCCTCCAATAAATTTGTCTTCTACCCCACCTCAATCATTCTTTCTTATCATCATATTTAGATATCTAATTAACTATAATTGAACCACCTATTGAATCTTAATTTCAAACATCTCCCTGTTTAGCCTTGTAACTTGAGAGCTCACCCATCAAAGCCCTTATTATAAAATTGTGTAGACCTTACTATGCCCTATATCCTATTGATCTTTCCACTTTTCATTAATGTCTTACATTCTCAATTCTCTGTAAATGTAGATCAGTGACCTACATTTATAATTAGCACAGTGCATGTATTTTCTGTTTGCTCTCTTTCCATTCAATATATTCCTTGTGGGTAAGTTTATATGTAAATTGCAACCACAACTCCCTATAAATTAAACTTTCTTCTTTCTTCTTGCATTGGAATAGGTAAAGGTAGATGGTGAAACACACACACACACACACACACACACACACCCTTACCAACTCCTCTTATTTTCCATTAATCAATGCAAACTCAAGTGAGATCTCTAACTTTACTAATCATGGTACAGGTGGTACCAACATAATTGCAACTAACAATACCAAACTGCAATTGTGTTGAGTGAATTAATGAATTAAACCTAAAAATCAGCTCAATTTGCCCAATATATTATTTTTCTTTGAACATTAGTGCTTTTATACAAATATATATATATATATATATATATATATATATACACACATATATATTGTTATTGTTGTTAGGTGCCATTGAGTTGTCTCCGACTCATAGTGACCTCATGTACAGCAGCAGAACTAAACACTGTCCAGTCCTGTGCCAGCCCCACGATCCTTTCTATACCTGAGCCCATTGTTGAAGCTACTGTATCAATCCATCTCATTGAGGACCTTCCCCTTTTTTGTTGACTCTACACTTTGCCAAGCATGATGTCCTTATCCAGAGAATGGTCCCTTCTTGCAATATGGCCAAAGTAGGTGAGATGAAATTTGGCCATTCTCACTTCCAAGGAGCATTCCAGCTGCACTTCTTTAAGGACAGATTTATTAGTTCTTTCAGAAGTCTATGGTACTTTCAGCATTCTTCATCAATATCACAACTCAAAAGCATCGATGTTTCTTCGTCTTCATTGTCCAGCTCTTACATGCATATGAGGTGATTGAAAATATGATGGCTTGTGTCAAGTGCACCTTAATCTTCAAGGAAACCTCTTTGCTCTTAAGCAGTGAAAGAGGTCCCTTGCAGCAGATTTGCTGAATGCTGTATGATGTCTGATAAATTGACTGCTGCTTCCATTGGAGTTCATTGTAGAACTAAGTAATATGAAGTCTTTTACAACTTCAATCTTTTCTCCACTTACAATGATGCTGCTTATTGGTCCCTGTGAGGATTTTTGTTTTCTTTATATTGAGGTGTAATCCATACTGCAGACTGTATGTAGTCTTCAATATTTATCAGTAACTGTTTCAAGTCATCCTCACTTTCAGCAAGCAAAGTTGTGTCTTCTTTATAACATAGATTGTTAATGAGTCTTCTGACAATCCTGATGCCATGTTCTTCTTCATATAGTCCAGTTTCTCAGATTATTTTCTCAGCATACAGAATGAGTAAGTATGGTGAAAGAATACAACCCTAAACACTCCCTTCTTGATTTTAAGCCATGCAGTGTTCCTTTGTTCTGTTCAAATGGCAGCCTCCTGGTACAAATTCCTCATGAACACAATTAAGTGTTCTGGAATTCCTCTTCTTTTCAATGTTTTCCATAATTTATTATCATCCACACAATTGAATGCTTTTGTAGAGTCAATAAAACACAGGTAAACATTTTTCTGGTATTTTTTGCTTTAAGTCAAGATTCATCTGACATCTGCAATAATATCCCTCATTCCATGTCCACTTCTGAATCCAGCTAGCATTTCTGGAAGTTCTCTGTCAATATACAGTTGCAACCACTTTTGAATTATCTTTAGTAAATTTTACTTGC
>NW_006922566.1:274349-280529 GCF_000298275.1 Orycteropus afer afer
TCCATCATCTTTTGCCACAGATGTAGCCAATCTTATTCCTGTGTACTCCATCTGGCAAAGTCCATGTGTGTAGCTGATATCTGTGTTGTTGAAAATAGGTACTTGTAATGAATAAATCACCAATCTTGCAAAATTATATCATGCAATCTCCAGCAATATTTATATCTCCAAAGCCAAAAATTCCAACTACTGGTATTTCTTCTTTGTTTCCAACTTTTGCATTCCAGTCACCAGAGATAATCAGCACATCTTGATTTCATGTTTCATCAATTTTAGACTGCAGAAGTTGATGAAAATCTTCAATTTCTTCATCTTTGGCTTTGGTGGTTGGTGCATAAATTTGAATAATCATAGTATTAACTGGCTTTCTTTGTAGGAGTACAGATATTATCCTGTCACTGACAGCATTATACTTCAGGATAGATCTTGAAACATTCTTTGTGACAATGAATACTACTCCATTCCTCTTCAATTTGTCATTTCTGGCTTAGTAGAACATATGGTTGTCTGATTAAAAATGGCCAACACCAGTCCATTTCAGCTCACTGTTGCCTAGGATTTCAATCTTCATGTGTTCAATTTCATTTTTGATAACTTCCAATTTCCTAGTTTCATACTTCATATATTCCATGTTCCAATTTTCAATGAATGTTTGCAGATGTTTCTTCTCATGTTGAGTTGTGCCACTTCAGAAAATGGAGGCCCAGAAAGCTCTGCTTTATCCATATCATTAAGCTAGGCTCTACTCTGATGAAGCAGCTCTTTCTCAGTCAAATTTTTAGTGCCTTCCGACCCGAGGGGCTTATCTTCCACCACTGTATCAGACAATATTTCAGGGCCATTCATAAAATTTTCCATTTATATGTCATATTGTTTCACTACTATTCATAAGGTTTTCACTGGCCAATTCTTTGAGAAATGGATGGCTTCTTCCTTCTTCCAAGTCTGTCTAGGTCTGGAAGCTCCACCAAAACTGGTCCACCATAGGCTCCCCTGCTGGCACAGCCTCTAGCTCACAGCAACACACAAGCCACCACAGTATGACAAAGCTGACAGACAAATTCATCTCCCTTAGCTTTCTAAGCACTCTGCTCACTTCCTGGACTTCCCCCTACCTGTTCCTGCTGGCCCTGTCTGCCACTGCTCCCTGTTGCCTGAGGGTTGTCATCTGCCTTTTTTACCTCTTCTGGCCACCGGCCCTGTCTATATATATTTTATACAAACATATATACACCAATAAATATTATATACAGTATGCTTATATATAAATATATATGTATATAGATAGATAGATGTATACATATATACATATATACATATAATTCTACTTTTTTAAAAAAGTAGAAACAGAAATTAATATTTATTTTTGTATTGGCCAGTATAGGCTAGGTTTGCCATTGCAAAATAAAGCTGCTTCAAAATCATGGTAACATAACCCATCAAAGGGCCTGATTCTCACTCATACTGCTTCTTATACAAAAATTAGCAAGGTGCTCTGTCTATGGTAGTCAAACTAGGAACTAAGGTGATGATGCTCCATTTCAACATGAGTTTCCAACTACATCACAGCTCATTGGAGGAAACATGGTAAATTTCACATTGCCTTGACATGACATATATTACATCTATTCACATTTCATAGACAAGTGGAAGAACCATGCTTTGACCTTTCTCAAAGAAGATAGGACATAAATTCTTAACATGTATCCTGAAAAATGACAACCACACTATTAGCACAACATGAATGAGTATCACAATCTTCCATTTTGAATTAGTACATGTCTGTTTTAATTTTAATTTCACATAAACTGCACTTAGGGGTTTCCAAGAGAGTCAAAATGAAATCTCTAGTCATGGCAACCACGTTCAATTTTAGGATCTCAGATGTTTTGTGTCTAAAATGATTTGAACAATAAGTGCAATAAACATACAATTGATTTCATCATTACTGTAATGATGATTTTTAAATACTTTTGTAGCTCAAGGGCTTTCTTCAGTTCATGTTTTATAAATTGGACATGAGACGTAACTTCCTCCAAGTTGACAAGTTTTTTGACACTGAATTCCCATTCATTTTTTTTAGCAACTCTGAAAATTCCTTTGTGATTTTTTTTTCTGTAGTCTGTAGTAATACTGCTAACATTTTGTTTTTCAACTTGCTACTGAAGAGCTACATATTCATGAGGACTACAATCCATCCTTCAATAATCACTGCTAACCATCATTTTACCAGTTTCTTTGCCATTGTGTTGTCTGTAAAGGCAAATTTAGCTCACTTTCCATCTTTTCTGTAACCATCGCCCCACCCTAGTTGGAAACAGATGACTGGGAATGATATCTTCTCTCCTTAAAGCTCTTTTTCAGAAACTCAACCAAGATAAGCTTGAACTTGGTTAAAACCAGCTCAGACCAGTTTTGGTCCACAGAAATGCACTTTGGGAGAAAGGGAACAAAATTCCTCGAAATACCATCTCCCCTTCTGCCTAAGTCCAGATCAGTTGATGATGGGAGTCAGGTATAACTCACTCAATGCACATTCACACTGAATTAAATAGTGACTATCTCTTTAAACTGAGGCCAATGAAACTTAAGCCAATTTGCAGCCAATTCATGCCCAAATTCCCTGAATTTATATAATTATATATAGCTACATTTTTTTGAACCCTATAAAAACTATACCACAACCCCGCTCAGGGGATCAGATTTGGATATTGCACCTGTCTCCTTACCATGTGCATGATAATTTTCTTTCTCATCTGTTAAGCACTCCTGTGAATAGATTTGGTTTAATTGTGCACTTGACAGGGACTCACTTCAGTATGACTTCACCTGGATGGCTATTTTCCAGGCTGACATAATAGTTTCTCTCATTTCATTCTCATTGCATGACTTTACAAATATGCCTCATAGTTTAGTTTCTGAAAATCTTCCTTTTTCGTTACTGCCAATTTCTTTTTAGGTCAGGACAGGGTTGGCTATGCTGAGGCAGAAAATCGCTTCTAAGTATCAGTAAGTTAGAAAAACAAGTTTATTACTTGCTCCCATTACTTTTCCAACATAAGTTGCTTTGCTCAATACTGTCTTTACTTATTTCTCACCAGATGATCCAGGTTTCATTTTGAGCATTCTCTTAAGATCACTATGGCAAAGAGAGAGAACAGGTTAAATAGTGCAGTAGTCCTTAAAGGTTGTGCCCATAAGTTTTCCTCCTTATTAAACATACATGCCACTCCTGAGGAAAGAGAAAGACCTTTCAAACACATGCATGGATAAAGAAATGACCGAGAAACCTTTAGTGAATAGTACTGATGCTACAGTGATGTGAATGTGTATTCAAACAATATACAGAAAAATATAACATACATAAAAAAGGTAGAATTAGAACTTAGCCAGCATTATTTTAAAAATTTATTTCTTTTAATGTATGTTCTCTGTCACTGCAAATATTTGAAAAATAGAACCATACCTAAATTTAAATTTTGTTATATTATTTTGAGCAAAAGTTATAGTTAAAAATGTTGTAAATTTGCAGGAGTTTCATTTTTGCTCCCAATTCATAAAGCTCAGACTAACCAAATTAACCATAAAAAGCCTGGCCCCAACAGCAGAAGCCTGCCATAAACTGCTCTACAGCAATATACATGTGGTTTATCCTGCTGGAAAAGCATAGTCAATAGACAATTATCTAATAATTTAAAGGTCAAAAGATCTCAGGACTTCAAGAGGGTGGAGGCCCACATTATTAGCAGCCAGGCCTGAAGTTACCTGTTATCAGTTGATCTCAGTAAAAAGGGGTAAGGCAGGATTCAATCAGTCTCATTAAGATTTGCCAGCTATTGATCTTCTATTCTTCCCCTTTTTTTTTTCCTTTATAAGCCTCACTGTAAGTAGCTTTGGTGGTATAATGGAGCTCTGGTGGCATAAAGGAGCTCTCGTGGTATAGTGGGTAAGGCATTTGGATGTTAACTAGAAGGTTAGGGCATTTGGATGTTAACTAGAAGGTCATTGGTTTAAACCCACCAGTATCTCTGTGGGAGAAGGTGAGGCAATAGACTTCCATAAAGATTTATTGCCTTGGAAGGGGTTTGCTATGAGTCTGAATCTAATGTCTGTGTTTTTTTTTGTTGTTGTTGTTTTTTGTTTTTTGTTTTTTGGTAACTAGCTTATTTCAGGGGGAACTCTGGTGGTGTAGGGCCTAAGGCATTTGACTGTTAACCAGAAGACTGGTGGTACAAACCACCAGCCACTCCTTGGAAGGAAGACTGGGCATTCTACTTGCATAGAGATACCACCTTGGAAACCCAAGGAGGGGTTGCTATGAGTCGGATCTGACTCTCTGGTATTTTTGGTGAGCTTACTTCAATTCATTTTCTTTTTTACCCAGGTCATAATGAATCATATCCCTACACGCATATAGACTAACTGCTCAGAATAAAGTTTATGTTTCAATTTCTTTGAGTTCTGATGAATTTTTAACAGAGATTAACATAATTTTTGGGTAATTGAGTGATTTTGTTAATAATATGTTATTTACCTTGACTAAAAAAGTCAAACTTCTTTTGGAATAATTGAAATGTTCCCATTTTCATTGTTATAGTTTTTGCATTTTGAGGTACATCTAACTTACCTATATAGTCTAACTTTCTAAAGTCTGTAAAATAAAGCTATTTGGAAGAAGGAGGTAAAGATTTCTTTTTATACTTTTCAATTTGTTTTTCCAAGTAATTACCACATTCTTAAATCTTCTACGTAGATTTATTTTGCTGTTTTT
Source organism: Orycteropus afer afer (assembly GCF_000298275.1). Classification (NCBI taxonomy): domain Eukaryota; kingdom Metazoa; phylum Chordata; class Mammalia; order Tubulidentata; family Orycteropodidae; genus Orycteropus; species Orycteropus afer. The sequence goes on from NW_006922566.1 coordinate 279,121, forward strand.
CTTTAGCACTACTGAGGTAATCTACTGAAATATCTTAGAGGCTCAAAAATGCTATTGAAAACACCAAGATTTGTTGCCTAACCAGTGATTTACTTGTTTTATTTGTGTGTATGTGTGTGTGTGTGTTCTTCTTTATTAATTCAGATGCAGTGGGTGCTGGGATTCCAGGCATTTGCATTGCAATAACACCCAGTGGAGTGCTAGTGGGCACTGGCTTAGAGCCAAAGGAGACAAACTGCCCTGGGCTTCCTTGTGCTTTCACTACTTCTTCAATGGACCTTTGGTGTCAGCTGAAAAAGGTACACAAAATGGAGCTGTTTCTTCAGTTGAAATCTTATGATTAAATTATAGTTTAATATTTTACAGGAGTCTCATACCATCTGTTAAAATATAGCTAGATGTGCCATGGTCTAATGGACTGGAAATGAAATTTGTGACTGTCCACTCTAGTAATTTTCTCAGCTGTCTTTCTTATTGTCAATGTTTCATCAATTGCGTTCTGTGTCATTGAGTGGTCAGAGCAATTTCCTTTCACAAGTGAAAGCTTTTTGACTCGTGAGGTTTTCTTCTTTCCTTTTTTTTTTCCCCTACATTATTTTTCAGTAGTGAAATTGTAGCAAATATCTTTCTTTTAAAACCATGTAACCCCTGACTGACTAAAAAAAAAAAAAAAATCACCCTCATACTTGAAAAAGCTATTTAAAAATTAAAATAACATAGTATAACACATCTAAGAGTAGAACTGTATTTGTGTTTTTTGTTTTCCCTCTAGAACTGAAGGCTAGAGAAAATAAATAAAAATAGCTTTAACTAAGAATGAGTTTGTTCATTGAAAGCTATAAATGAATTTATTTATTCATTTATGGATAAATTAAAGTAACCTCTATTATTTATAGCCTGCTGCATTTCAGAAATTATGTCAGGTTCTGTACATCAGAAGATTTCAGAAATTTCAGAAATTCAGAAATTTCATGATCTATGAAAGAAGAAAAACTACTAAGAAAATAATAAAATATGATAAGCATAAACAAGGTATGTTAGAAATTTTGTTTAGGTCAAACAGGACTCACCTTTTAAGTATTTCTATCACAATTTTTGTCTATAAGAATTAAGAAATCTGGAGACTTCCAGTAAGATGGAGGAATAGGCAGACAAGTGACACAGACCCTCTTCAACAAAGGAAAGAAAAACTAATTGAAAGAGATATAGAAGATAATCCTGGAACCCTAAGTTTTGAAAGGAACTATACAGAAGTGGATTAGGCACCAACAGTGGAAAATCCTGAACAAAAACAGTGAGTATAGAGATGGTTGGAGCTGCAGACTGTCAGGTACTCTGATGAGACCAACAGCCTGACTATTTCCAAGTGGTGCTGGGACCTGAGAATTGACCTAAAGATCAGTCCTGGT
>NW_006922566.1:282937-294900 GCF_000298275.1 Orycteropus afer afer
CAGCAATTCCATTACTAGGTATATATCCTAGAGAGGTGAAAGCCAAGATAGGAACAGATAGATGCACACTCCTGTTCATCACAGCACTGTTTACAATAGCAAAAAGATGGAAACAACCTATGTGCCCATCAACACAAGGGTGGATGACCAAACTATGGTGCATGCACATACTGGAATGCTATGCAGCACTAAAGAATAATGTAGAGTCTGCAAAACACCAAATAATATGGATGAACTTGGAGGACATTATGCTGAGTGAATTAAGTCAATCACAGAAGGACAAATATAGCATAAGTTCGTTGTTCTGGAGGGTCAGGGAAAGGTTTATATATGGAGGGAAACATTCTTTATTGGTTTTCAGCAGTGGGAAGGGAGGGGAGGAAACACTGCAAAAAAAAAAAAAAAAAAAAGGGTTGACCCATGTAAAAAAAAAAAAAAAAATAGAGTTAAGGGAGAATAATCAAAGGAGGATAAATTGGGAAGGGGAATTCAGACCAACATATAAGGAGGAAGATGGAGTTGGATACCACTGGATGGTGGAGAAGTTCACTAGGTTGCACTATCTAGAGCTGGTCTAGCAAAGAAAAACAAAAACAAAAAGTGAATGGCCTATACAGTTTCTCTCAGGTCAGCAAAAAAAAGATGAATTTAGTACTAAAAGGCATTGAAGTGATAACTAGCAAATGTCATAACTATTTTTAATAAACAAAATGCTGTATTTATGTATTTTCTGCCCAGAGGATACATTCATCCTGAAGGTTACATCACTCTTTCCCAATCATAAGGGCATAAATTAATCAGCAACATGAAAGAAAATGAATGGTCTTGAAGTTGGGCACATGGCTTACCTTCCTCAACCTTAGGGTCTTTATCTGTAAAATAAGAATGTTCAATAATTGATTACTTAAAATTTTAGAACAAAAACTGCCAGAACTCCATGGAATCCTTCAAAGGTCAACGGAAGTCAGAAGGGGCCAAAAGGTTGGCTTTTTGACCTCTAGATTTTGTCCACATGTAAATAACTTATTAAGCAAAGAATTAAAGAATATTTAAAGTTTCTTCTCCCAAGGAAAAAAAAAATTAAGAAATCTGTTTAACTTTTTTTTTCATCAAATACCTAACATTTTATATTATAAATAATTTCTTGTCATCTTCTCTTTGTTAATGACAATTTGGTATTATATAGTGTATAACCTATGGTTATAACACTACCTTTATGTGTCTCTGTATGCTTGAGATTACCCTGTAATATTAGGCATGTGATCATCTCTTACAGCAGTAATTACTTGATGTTAAAGGGTTACTGTCAATGTACAGTTCTTTTTTAACTCTGTGTATAGGAGATTATTGTGAAGGTAATAGTGGCCAAGTTATTTTCTCTAAGGAAACTGGAGTGGTAAAACACCTGTACCTTCTCAGTGAAGTCTTCCTGAAAAATTCCCTCCCAATCAAAACTCATTATGACACTGATTAACTTTATTTTCTACATAGTGTTTGTCACCATTTAACAGACCATGTGTTTTGTCTGCTGAACTGGCTTCCCATCCTCTAAAAGTTACACATAAGATCAACAAATGCAAAGTATTCTATTTATCCACTGATTTTTCTCCTTTTATTTTAGAATACGGTTAGAACATAAAAGGACTCTTTAAACACTTATTGAATCATTTGATAACTGAACAAAAACAATTTTGCAACTATCTCTGAAGGAAGGTATATGATTAAGCAAGAGTACATAAATGGTTCCTAAAGTACTCAATACACACAACAGAGGCAAACACTACTACAGGCAGAACACTGCAGTATCACTAGTACTAAATACTAGATTATGGATTAATGCATAGACAGGTGAGAAGAGCAGGTAGGGGTAGGTGAACAGGAATACATCCTAGACCAAGGATAGATTTGGCTGAAGATAATCTTATATATGCACTTGTGCTACAAAATTGGCAACATATATTACAGAAGCAACAGAAGACAGTGTGGGAGGAGCTTTGCAAAGATAACCAAACAACTTGTGAGAAAGAATCACCAGGCTTGGGGGCTCAGGACCATAGTCTTGGGGGACATCATGCTCAATTGGTACATATAGTTCATAAATATTTTGTTTTACAACCTACTGTGGTGAGTAGCAACTGAGTCTTAAAAGCTTTCGAGTGGCTATCTAAGATGCAACTATTGGTCTCCCCTTGGCTGGAGCAAAGATGTGATGAAAATCAGTGTGATCTGGAAATAATTAGCCCAAAGATAAGATGGACGATGAGTATCTCAGCTTCCATAACCCAAGACCAGAAGAAGTAGATAGTACCCGACTACCAATGTCAACCACTTAGAAAGTGATCAAACCTGGACATCCTAGATAGAGTGGGAAGAAAAATGTGGAATAAAATTCAAAAACACAAAAATGAGTTAAATCACTGGTTGGATAGAAACTGGTGGAACCCTTGAGACTATGATCCAGGGTTACCTTTCAAGACTAGAAATGGACTCACTTACATGGATTGGATCTCAGCCCAACAGAAAGACCTACATGCAGAACACCTACTCCAGGATGATGTACCCACCTGCTCTCAGGAAATGCAGCCATTGATCAAGCAGCCTTGAGACATCAGAAGGGGAAAGTAAAGTAAATACATAAATATAAATAAATTAATTAAGTACTCAATACATATAGGCATACACACATTCACCCACATTAGCTTCTTGAAGCTTGGTGTTTATGTTATTATTATTATTATTATTATTATTAATTGTACATTGACATTATAAATATGTATATGATGTAGTTAATTAAAAGCATTAAAAGAAATATAGTGGGAAGCTAAATTTAACAAACTTAGATGAAAAGGGTTTGTATTAATTTGACTATCACATTGTAAGTTAAGAATTCAGGATGGTGTATTTCTGGACTACAAACAAGTATGCTGTGGTAATTGAAAATGAAGTTAAAGTGGAATGGAATGAAAATCAGTGGAGTGAATGTGGTGAATTGTGAAGCCAAGTTTGATAGACTGCCTATGGCTCTCGGTATCATGAAGGATGATGGTAGGTTAAGCAATGGGTATAAAAATGTTAGTTAGGAGTACAAACCAAAGGACACATTTGAAGTAACCCCAAGTGTGGTAGAATAATCAGAATTACTGTCATTATAAACTTGTTGCCTTTGAGTCAATTTCAACTCATAGCAATTCTATAACATAGTAGAACTTCCCCATAGAGTTTCTAAAGCTATAATCTTTAAGGAAGCAGATTGTCACATCTCCTCCCACTCCCCACCCCTCCCGTGGAGCAGCCAGTGTGTTTCAACTGCTGATCTTTCAGTTAGTAGCCAACCACATAAACAATGTACTATATAATAATAGATTTTTTGTGTGCATATAATAAGTAAGTTTTTAAATGTAGAAACGTTATCATTTATTTTATATAATGACGTGAATATCAGTTCATTTTTAGCCCCTTTTCATTTCCCTTTCTGTATTTTACCACATAACTGAATTTACCCATGTTCCTCCTGTCATCTCTGTCCCATTTTACTTCTTAAAGCAGTGTAGACTTGAAGTAAAATAATTACTGAAGCCTAGTTCTAATTACTCTTCCACCAACCAGGCAAGAGAAACACACACACTTAAGGAAATTCATTTCAGTTTTCTGACATCTGTAACTGAAACAAACTGCCCTTCATTTTGATATTAAGTCCATTTTTTAATACTGATTAACCCATATGTCATGGAGCCTTGATGGAAATTAAATAATAATAATAATGTACTTCCCTTTGCTCTTGGAAATCCTTGTTGTTGTGTTGTGAGGTGACATCAAGTCAGTTACGACTCATAGCGACCCTATGTACAACAGAATGAACACACTCCCTGGTCCTTTGCCATACTCACAATTGTTTCTGTGTTTGAACACATTGTTGTAACAATTGTGTCAATCCATCACCTTGAGCGTCTTCATCTTTTTCTCTGACCCTCTACCACGCATGATGTCTTTCTCAAGGAATTCTTCCAAAGTAAGCAAGAAGAAGTCTCGCCATCTCGCTTTTAAAGAACTGTACTTCTTGCAAGACTAATTTGTTTCTTATTCTGGCAGTCCATGGTATATTCAGTATTTTTCACTAACACTATAATTCAAAAACAATTCTCTTCAGTCTCGTTTATTCATTGTCCAGTTTTCTCATGCATATGAGGTGATTCTAAATGGTGTGGCTTCTTTCAGGTGTACATTCAAGGTGACATCTTTTCTTCTTAACACATTAAAGAGGTCTTTTGCAGCAGATTTGCCCAATGCAGTGTATCTATTGATTTGACTGCTGTTTCCATGGGTGTTGATTATAGATCGTAGTAATATGAGATCCTTGACAACTTCAACATTTTTTTTTTTTCTGTTCTTCATGATGCTCTTTATTTGTCCAGTTGCAAGAATTTTTATTTTGTTTACCTTGAGGTATAATCCATTCTGAAGGCTCTGGACTTCAATCTTCATCAGTAACTGCTTCAACTTCTCTTCATTTTCAGAAAGCAAAGTTGTGCCATATACATACCACAAGTTGTTAATGAGTCTTCCTCTAATCCTGATGCCACTTTCTTCTTCATATAGTCCCGTTTCTCAAATTATTTGCATAGCACACAAATTGAATTAGAACGGTGAAAGGATGCAACTCTAATGTACATCTTTCATGATTTTAAATCATGCATATTCCCCTTGTTCTAGTCTAATGACTGCCTCTTGGTCTATGTATAGTTTTCATGTGAGTACATGGAAATCCTTAATGATACTTTAATCTTTTGAGGATTTTTTTTTTCCTGAAATGCATATCAGAAAAGCATATACATTTTTATTTAATATTTTGTCTTATTTCTTTTAGATGCATTTAAAGATAATTCTTTATATTATACTTTGCCTTAAGTACAATTATTATCAACTGTATTTAAATATAATTTAGGTGCCATAAAGTATCTATTTGGAGTGTATATGGTAAAAAGTTTTTAAATTTTAATGAAATGTTTACAACTCTAAGCAGTCCAAGAGTATCACTCCCAAATTTTAGTTTGCCTATTTATAGTCAACTTTTGTTGCAATACCTATTTCAAGACAATTACTAATCTGTTTTCTATCCTTATTATTTTTTATTTCTAAAAATAGCATAGAAGTGGAATCATAAACCTGTAGTCAATAGTGTTAACTTCTTTCAGTTTGTATGATTTTTGAGATTTATGGATGTTATACATGTATATAGTTAATTTCCTTTTTGTTGTTAGACAGTATGCTATTTAATGAGTATATAAGATTTTGATAATCAATTCACCATTTGATGGAATATGCATTGCTTTAATTTTTGTGTATTGTAAGTAAAGCTACTATGAACATTCAAGTATAAATTTTTGTGTGTATCTTGGGCAGATGACACCTAAAAGTAGAATTGTCTAGCTCTATGATATATATGATCCACTTGCAAGATTTTACATGGCCACTTGAAATATGTGAGAATTTAATTTTCTCTTATCTTTGTAAATATTTTACATTGTTAGTGTTTATGAGTTCAGCCATTCTAGTGAGTGCATAATGGTAACAAGAAGGCTGGAGGTTCAAGCCCAGAGGGAAGGTTGGGCAATCCACTTCCGCAGTGATACTGCCTCAGAAACCCAAGGATTGGTCATTATGAGTTGGGTCCAACTTGATGGCACATAACAACAAAAACATGCCTAACTTTATTGAACATCTTTTCCTATGCTTATTTGTCATCACGTATCTTCTAAGTCTCCTAGGGGTAAGGTTTCAGGCCTAGTTTAGATTAAATAAGGGTAAGAAGTGAGAACAAGAATCAGCGATGTTCTTATTTTGAAGGCTGTCTGAATTCTGGTATTAACACTTAACCCAGATAGGAATAGCAAGCCATGTAAATTTTAGTGTTTGTTTCATGTATATTTCCATCTTTTCTGCTATACTGAGAAATTTCTTCAGTTCCTGATGCTTGCTCTTGAAGAAACACAAGGAAAATGAATTGATATGCTTGAATTCTTTACTTCTTGTGATTTTATTCTTTCAAATAATCCCACTTACAATCACTTTGCCATTCTATGATGATCCAGGAAAGATATTAAAATTATTTGGCAACTAGAACAATTTTATAAATTAATATACAAAATTTAATTAAATTTTTATTTATTTTCTCTAAACCTAAATGTCAAGTGATATAATTTGGTATGCAAATCATTCATCAAACCATCCTAGTACTTCCATTTATTTTCTTTTCTGTAGCAATTTAAATTTACGTCTCTAAGTTTATGCAGAACTTGTAATTAAAATCACATAGATATATGATTTTTCAAATTAATGGCTGAGTTACATGCTAGGATGCAAATCCCAGAAGGTAACAATGAAGACATATTTTTTTTTTTCATATTCTTATACCTATAATATAATAAAAGCTAAGAAGTCAATAAAAAGTTGTTGAAAATGAAAAAAAAAAAAAGAAAGCTAACAAAGATAAGAGTTTGAAATGTAAGTTACTAGAACTTTAAAAGAATCTTCAATTTATTTTAAATACATCATAGAAAGCTATGAAACAATTATGAGTTTCCAAATGTATGACTAGGAAAAATACTTTCAAAAACCCCAGGGGAAAAAAAGAAATGAGTATAATTTCCTGGACAGTCATACCAAATGAAAGTTTCACAGTGAGGTATGGTGATGATCTATGAAATACAGATCTGTCCATGAAAAACTCAAATTATTTTAATAAGATTTTTAAAAAAACAGGAAAAAAAAAATAAAACCAATGATAAAAAATCTTTAAAATTACTGTAAAAAATAAAATCAAACACATAATGATAATCAAACACATAACATAAAACAATGTAGAAACTGAATGGATTAAAGACCAAAAACCCATTGCCTTTGAGTCAATTCAGACTCACAGCGACCTCCATTGGATTTCCAAGGTGGTAAATCTTTAGGAAGTAGATAGCCTCATCTTCTTTCCATGGATCAACTGGTGGGTTTGATCTGCCAACCTTCTGGTTAGCAAGCAAATGCCTTAAGGAGTGTGCCACTAGAGTCCACCAGAGAATGGAGTAAGTATGAATAAAAATTAAAGCTATGTATCAAAAAGAAGGAAATGAAGGAGAATATAAATGTGACCTATCTATGAAAAAAAATGATTTAAAAATAACCCAATCAAAAATAAATCATAGAACTAATATGTCCTAAGTCCATGGGCACACCAACCTGCTCCCTCAGGATAGCTGGCTTTGGCTAAGAAGTTGTCATAACTTTTCCCCCTGTTAGTTCTGTTTATATGGACATTCCTATAACATACAGGAGCTCTGCTGGTGTAGTTGTTAAGGTATTTGGCTTCCAACCAAAAGTCAGTGGTTAAAACCCACCAGTCACTCTCTGGAAAAAAGTGGGCAATCTGCTTCTGCAAACATCCATAGTCTTAGAAATCCAGTGGGGATCTCCATGAACTGGGATCAACTTGATGGCAGTAGGTTGGGTTACAGAATATATAGATATGTATGTAGAAATATCATCTGCCAAGCTTACATATGGTCATGAATATATTCCCTTTTGCCTAGACATACCTGATAATTATCTCATCTACCTATGCATCCACCTGTAGATTAATAAGTGTTATTACTGATAATGCAGTATTGTGTAAATATTTTTCTCTGTTGTCTATACTTCTCATGCACTTCTCTGTGTCTCCCTTTTCCTTAGTGTTGCTGTGTTGGTCACTGACATTTAGTATATTGCCTTTCCCTTCACCCAGATTGATACTTGTCTCTTATCTATCTAGCAATTTTCTTTTCCCTCCCATCTCATCCCTGGTAACCAACAAAGAAAATTTCCTTCCAAATATAAAACTTTTCTTGACTTTTTACAATAGTGGACCAGTTCAATATTTGTCCTTCTGTGAGTGACTATTTCACTCAGCTATATTTGTAAAGCAAAAGAGATTCCACAAGATAAGAAATGAGCATGAGCAATTTAATTTTTAACAACAAATTTCTGAAATCTCATTTCAGTTTTTCTTGAGAAGCATATATTGGTTATTAGAAATTAGTTAAAGTTCATTAAGAGTATCATATCCAATAAATACAATTTCCCATTTTGATAGGAGTTTAGACTATTAGAAATTTAGTTCCACTTTTTGTTGAATGATATAATTAGGAAACAGATCCTTTATATGTCTTGATTTTGCTTCCAGCCATCATGTACTAAAGGTGAATGATTTAATTTCTTGCCTTAATCAACTAGAAACAAGATAAAAACAAAGAATTAATTTCTGTTACATATTGGAGCACAGGCAGCTCATGATAGTGAGAAAAGGAAATTCATGAGGGAAGGAAAAGAAATGAAGTAAGTTTATTGATTGTTCAGGCTTAGTTCCTGAAGGCATTTTCAAAACCCAGGGGAGGGAAAGATTATCAGTGTCACTTAACAGAAAACACAAAGATGGGCATCAAGGAGACCAAAACAGGTAGAGAGGAGGGATATACAGAAGTCAAAAGAGCTTTATAAACTTCAGAAGGCTCACCTTGGTTCCTTGGCTTGATTCTTTAATCTGTGTATATGTAATGGGGGGGGGGATACTACTTGAGATCAAAAAAAGAAAAAATGGAAAATAATATGTCAAATATTCTGAATTGTCATAGAGCTGGGAAGAGTTTGTGTTTCCACCATTCAGAAATGGAGTTCTTGTAATATACAAGGCACTGAGTAGAGTACTCAAATGATACTAAGCTAAGTTGTTGTTAGGTGCACCACATTCACCTCTGACTCATAGGGATCCTACATACTGCATAACAAAGAGTAGTAGTGATACTTAATTATTTTTGGGCAAAAACTTTTTGTAATTACTATAATGAACCTTAAATGCAAATCACATATAGGACAAACTAATTTAAGTAACTTAACGGTGTATCATAAGGAGCTCTGGTTGTGCAGTGGTTAAGGCATCTGCTCTGCCGAAGAAAGATCACAGTCTGCTTCTGTAAAGATTTATAGCTTTGGAAATCCTATAAAACATGCTATGAGTAGGAATTGACTTGGTGACAATGAGCTTGGTTTTGGTTTGGTATCTATGTATCATATAGAGTTCAATATAATTTTAAGATTAATTAAATTATAGCATTAAAAAAAAAATTTTACTGCCATTGAGTTTGATCTGCCCATAGCGACCCCTGCTTAGGTTTCTGAGACAGTATCTCCACAGAAGTAGATTGACCTACCTTCCTTCCGAGGTGTGGCTGGTGGGTTTGAACCATGAGCTTTCTGGTTAGCAGTCAAATGTCTTAGGCTCTATGCCGCCAGAGCTCCCAAAATCCAGCATACAAGAACATAAATTTTTCAGTACCAGTAATGAAATATAAAAATACCAGGGAGAAAAAGCAGAAGGATAATATGACTTTTTATCAAGGGGAAAAAAATCCATTATAGATCGAGGAAACTAATAGAGATAATGGATGTAGAACACATTAAACAACTAAGATCTGAAATTTGCTCTAAATAGAGAGGAGATGAAGTGAATGGAAGAAATGATGAAGTGAAACAACTGAACAGAAGATTTCATAGGGCAGCTAGAAAGGTCGATTTAAAGTATTAAAATGAAATGTGCAAAGACCTGGGGTTGAAAATCAAAGGGGAAAAACACGCTCCATATTTCTCAAGCTGAAAGAACTGAAGAAAACATTCAAGTATCGAGTTGTGGTACTGAAAGATTCTATGGACAAAATACTGAACAATGCAGGAAGCAGCAAAAGATGATGGAATGAATATACAGAGTCACTGCATTAAAATAATTTGTTGACATCCAAACATTTCAGGAGGTAGCATATCATTCAGAACCTATGGCACTGAAAGAAGAAGTACTAGTTGCACTGAAGAAATTAGCAAAAAAACAAGGCTGCACGAATTGATGGAATCCCCATTGGGATGTTTCAACAAATGGACGCAGTGGTGGAGGTGTTCACTCCTTTATGCCAAAGAATTTGGAAGGCAGCTACCTGTCCAATGAACTAGGAAAAAATCCATATTTGTGCACAAACCAAAGAAATGTGATCCAAAAGAATGTGGAAATTATGGAACAATATCATCAATATCATGCTTAAGTAAAATGTTGCTGAAAATATTTTTAAAATGATCGCAGCAGTACGTCTAAAGTGAACTGCCAGAAATCAAAACCAGATTCAGAAGATGGTGTGGAATGAAGGATACAATTGCTGATGTCACATAGATCTTGGATGAAAACAAAGAATACTAGAAAAATGTTTACCCTGTAGTTTTCTTTTTTTGTTTGTTTGGTTTTGTTTGATTGTTTGTTTATGAAAAGGCATTCAACTGTGTGGATAATAACAAATTATGGGTTGGCTAAACCACCAACATTTTGGTTAGCAGCTTTTGATTAGCAGACAAATGCTTTAACCACTGCACCACCATAGTTCTTAAATTACCATAAATAGAACACCTCTGTTCCTCAAAATTCAAGAGCTAGTTCTGATTACCTCTTTCGGGGCCTTTAAACTGTGCTGACTGGATTAGGCCAAATAATATTTCTCCAAATTCTGTTTCTGATATACATCAGATTATCCTGGTTACCACAAGAGATTCTTGACAGAGATGACAGGGGGCCTATTTTGTAAGTCACACTTGTCATAATTGACAAATATCTGTTTATCATGATGTTGCTACTTGGTCCAATTGTGAAGATTTTTGTTTTCTTTATGTTGAGGTGTAGTCTATATCACATTCAGCAAGCAAGGTTGTTAATGAGTCATGTGCATATCTTAGGTTATTAATGAGTCTTCCTCCAATCCTGATGCAATGCTCTTCTTGATATACTCCAGCTTCTTAGACTATGTGCTCAGCATGTAGATTGAATAAGTATGGTGAAAGAGTACAATCTTCACACACACCTTTCCTAATTTCATCCAGTATTCCCTTATTCTGTTTGAATGACTACCTCTTGATCTATGTATTGCTTCCATAATAGCACATTTAAGTGTTCTGGAATTCCCATTCTTCATAATCTTATAATAATCTTAATTTGCTAAAGTTCACACAGTCAAATGTCTTTCCATGGCCAATAAAACAAAAAACATCTTTCAGATATTCTCTGTTTTCGGCTAAGACCCATAGGACATCAGAAATAATAGCCCTCTTTCTACATGTTTTTCAGAATCCATCTTTAATTTCTGTTTCTTGTGAATTTTCTGCTGCAAAAATTTTTGAACTATCTTTTGCAAAATTTTATTTGTACATGATATTAATGATATGTTTCAATAATTTCTGCATTCTGGTGGGTCACTTTTATCTGGAATGGGCACAAAAATTATATCTTCCAGTTGATTGGCCAGGCAGCTACCTTCCAATTTTCTTGGTTTAGACATGTGAAACACTTACAGTGTTACATCCACTTATTAAAACATCTAAATTGGTATTTTATCACTTCTTGGAGCCTTGTTTTTGACTAATGCCTTCAGTGCAAGTTGGACTTCATTTTTCAGTAACATAGGTTCTTGATCATATGGTAAGTCCTGAAATGGTTGTTTTGGGTACAGTGACTATCCTTATTCTTTCTATCATCTTTTGATGTTTTCTGCTTCAGTCTATGTCATGGCCAGCATGACAATTCTAGAACAGGGGGTAAGAAAATGAGTTAAAAATGAGAGAAAAGTTAAAGGATGGGAACGAGAGGGACACTCACAGCCATTGCAAAGCAGTGCCAATTTTATTACGATTATTCTCAAACTTATATACAAGTTTAACATGGGAAAAGTGCACGATTCACATGTCATACAATCAATCACAAGTTAATCAATATTGGGAAAAGTACATGCATACACAATTGGCATATAAAATTTAAACTAACATTCCTGTTCCCATAATTCAAGTCACCACAACTCAGATCACCATAAGCTCTTAAATTCTATACTCATTCTTCTATATCCTCTAGAAACCTA
>NW_006922566.1:297067-307201 GCF_000298275.1 Orycteropus afer afer
CCTTGGTTCCTGGACCCATGAATTCTTGCTACTGGAGAAACAGCACCATACATTGGACACTGGTTTAGAGCATATACAGCCTCCTGGAGGGTGCTTCCCCAGTCCTTCAAGGTATTGCCACATAGTTGGCACCACAATTGTGTTTTTAGTAGGCCACTCCATCATTCTATCAAGCCAGCTGCTTCAGGATGATGGGGAATACGGTAAAACCAGTGAATTCCATGAACATACAACCATTGCCACACTTCATTTGCTTTGAAGTGAGTCCGTTGATTTGAAACAATGCTGTGTGGGATACTATGATGGTGGATAAGGCATTCTGTAAGTACACCAATGGTAGTTTTGGCAGAAGTATTGCATACAGGAAGGTGAATCCATATCCAGAATAAGTAACTATTCCAGTAAGAACAAAATGCTGTCCTTTCTGTGATGGAAGTGCTCCAATGTAATCAACTTGCCATCAGGTTGCCAGCTGATCACCCCTAGGAATTATCCCATATCGGGGACTCAGTGTTGCTCTATGCTGCTGGCAGATTGAACACTCAGCAGTGACAGTAGCCAAATCAGCCTTGCCAAGTGGAAGTCCATGTGGCTGAGCCCATGCAAAACCTCCATCCCTACCACAATGATCATGTTGTTAATGGGCCCATTGGGCAATGACAAGAGTAACTGGGGAAAAAAGGATAACTGGTGTCCACAGAATGTGTCATCCTATTCAATTTATTGTTAAAATCCTCCTACACAAATGTTTTTACTCCTTTGGCCCATTCAGTTAGATCTATCCACATACCTGTTCCCCATGCCTCCTTGTCACCAATTTTCCAATCATACTCCTTGCAAGTCCCAGACCATCCTAAGCCATTGACCACAGCCCATGAATCAGTATACAGTCACACACCTGGCCATTTCTTGTTCCATGCAAAGCGAGATGCATGGCTTGAAGTTCAGCCCATTGAGAGGATTTCCCTTCACCACTGTCCTTCAGGGAAGTCCCAGAAAGGGTTTTTAGTGCACTTTCAAGTGGTGCCTTCATATTGTGCAGAACCATCTGTCAACGAAGCACAAGTTTTCTCTCCCTCAGTCAACTGATCATAAGGAACTTCCCATGAGGCCATAGGTTTGGACAGGGAAAGGAAAAGTAATGTGACTAGAGTGGAGACCATAGGCATTTGAGCCACTTCCTCATGCAACTTACTTGTGTCTTCACGTCCTGCATAAGCCTGATTTTTTATCACTTCCATTTAATGATGGAGTGCTGGTGTGCACTTCCAACTTTATGACTCTGTGGTTGGGACAACACCCAGTCCATGATGGGAAGCTCAGGCCTCATGGTAACATGGTAACCCATGATTAGGCATTCAGTCTCTACAAAAGCCCAATAACAAGCCAAAAGCTATTTCTCAAAAGGACAATAGTTATCTGCAGTGGATGGCAGGGCTTTGCTCCAAAATCCTAAGGGTCTGCACTGTGATTCACCAACAGGGGCCTGCCAAAGACTCCAAACATCATCTCTATCTGCCACAGTCATTTCAAGCACCATTGGATCAGTCATATCATATGGCCCAAGTGGCAGAACAGCTTGGATGGCAGCCTGAACCTGTTGCAGAGCCTTCTGCTGTTCTGGGCCTCACTCAAATCTAGGAGCTTTTCAAGTCACTTAATAAACAGACTGAAGCAACACACCTAAATGAGGGATATGTTCCCTCCAAAATCTAAAGAGGCTTACCAGACATTATGCCTCTTTTTTAGTTCTTTTTAGTTGTGGAGTGAGGACAGATGCAATAATGCATCTTTCATTTTAGTAGGAATATCTTGACATTCCCCACACCACTGGACCCCTAGAAATTTCACTGAAGCGGAAGGTGACTGAATTTTATTTTTTGGGTTAATATCCCACCCTCTAGCACACAGATGCCTCACCAATAATTCAAGAGACATCAATACTTCTTCCTTACTAGGTCCAATCAGCATATCATCAATAGAATGGACCAGTGTGATGTCTTGTGGAAGAGAAAGGCAATCAAGATCCCTACAGACTAAATTATGACATAATGCGGGGGAGTTGATATACCCTCAAGGAAACACTGTGGAAGTACATTGTTGGCCTTGTCAGCTGAAGGAAAACTGCTTCTGATGATCCTTTGAAATTGGTAGTGAGAAAAAGGCATTGGCCAGATTAATAGCTGTATGCCAAGTACCAGGAGATGTATTAATTTGCTCAAGCAAGGAAATCACATGAAGAACAGCAGCTGCAAATGGATTTACCACCTGATTAAGTTTAGGATAATCTACTGTCATTCTCCAAGAGTCATCTGGTTTTTGTTTGTTTGTTTGTTTTTCCACACAGGCCAAATAGGCAAGTTAAATGAGGAAATGGTGGAAATCACCACTCCTGCATCCTTCAAGTCCTTGATAATGGCAGTAATCTCTGAAGCCCTTCCAGGGATGTGGTATTGCTTTTGGTTTACTACCTTTTTAGGTAGAGGCAGTTTTAATGGCTTCCACTTGGCTTTTCCTACCATAATAGCCCTTACTCCACATGTAAGTTACCCAGTGTGGGAATTCTGCCAATTGCTGAGTATATCTATTCCAATTATGCATCTACACTGGGGAAATCACTACAGGATGTGTTCAGGGACCCACTGGACCCACTGTGAGATGCACCTGAGCTATGATTCCATCAATATCTTGACCTCCATATACCCCCACTCTGATTGTTAGACCATAGTGACACTTTGGGTCTCCTGGAATTAGTATCAGTTCAGAGCCAGTGTGGTAGTTATATTTGTGTGTCAACTTGGCTAGGCCTGGTTGAGTGGCTGGGCAGCTGGTGGTAGTTATTCACTATGATGAGACTGGCAACCAACTCCATGTTGGGATCTACCACAAGCAGCCTTTGGGATGTAGTCTGCTTCCTGTATATAAGGAAAAGCCTTGGGAATTATCTCTAGCCTATGGAATGCTTGGACCCTGCATGTAGCTATGTCATTGCTCAGTAGGCTACTATGCTCTGCTGACCTTGGGACTTAAAATGGACTTAAACTGATGGCCTGCCATGTGGTTTGGTAACATTGGGACTTTGCCTTTTTATTTGTCAATCTTGGGCTTGTCAGCCTCCAGTAGTCAGCAGCTGTCCAAATGAAGAAATGCCTCTAGCTCCAGTGGACCAGGGACAAGAGGCAGAGCTTGACCTCAAGGTTGAGGGGCTTTCACCCAGCCCCTAGAGCCTGGAACTTTGAACTTGGACTTAACACCTCCAAATTCTAACAATAAACTCCCGTTGGTTAAGGCCATCTTATTTGTGGTATATTTCTTGTCAGAGCAGCACTAGGTAACCAGAACAGCCAGTATCTGATAATTCCTGAAAAATATTATTATTTCTTTTCCCAAATGAACAGTCATTCTTATAAAAGGCTTCAGATCCCTTTAGTGAAGTCTGGGATAAAGATTGACTGTAAAAATTTTGACAATGTAGTGAGGTTGTTCCTCACAGAGACCTGGCCTCTCCTTCATTCAAGGGGTTGTGGATCTGTAAACTGACTCAAGTCTGGGAATTAATTGAGGGTCTGTGACTCTTGGTTCTGGCAATTCAATCTTGACTGCTGTTCATGTCATCTAGAATTCTGTCTATACAGATCAAGTAAATATTTAGTAAGTTTCCCATGTATTTCACTCCTAGGAAGTGAAATACTCACCATGCCTGAGTAGGCAATGACATAATTCTATATGAGTCAGGGTATTCTGATTACTCTTTTGACTCTGCTATCCATTATTGTAACCACATCCTCCTTGCCCTTGTCAACTAACTTCTGCCACTTGACCCCTACTACCATGACGTCCAATCAACCTGATTGTAGTTAAGTGTCATGATTTAATTATGGCAGTTCCTATTGTCAAATGTGGCTTACATACAACAGCAATTACATCAGTCTTCAAGGATGCCAGGTTACCTTCACAATTTTTTTCCTCACCATAGTGGTGAAAGGTATGTCTTATGGTCTCTCCATTTCTGGGTCTAGGGGCCTAATCTGATAAATCCATTGCAACATGTCAATTTCTCTAAGCCTCTTTATACCTTCTTCCACATTATACCAAGGCAAGTCTGATATTTCAACTTGACTTAAGATGTTGTTGTTGTTGTTGCTATGTGCCGTCGAGTTGGACCCAACCCATAGTGACCCCTCCTTGGGATTCTGAGGCAGTATCACTATGGAAGTAGATTTCCCCATCTTCCTTCTGAGTAGTGGCTGGTGGGTTTGAACCACCAGCCTTCTGGTTAGCAGTCAAGTGCCTTAGCCACTATGCTACCAGAGCTCCCTCTGGTAGACTTAGGATAGGCCACCACATATTCCATGCTTCAATGAGCCAATCAAATACATAATTTGATCCTTTCCTAGCATCTCAAGCTGAAACATTGAATGAAGAATCCATACTTAGTTGTCCTAAATCAATAAACTCAGACTGATCCAATGTTACATTCCTTGCACCATTTCCCACACCCTTGACAGCCATCCTCACACATATTCTCCAGGTTTCTCTCTGTACATATTAGCAAAATCAAGTAGGTCTTTTTGGGTGTAGCATACCACCTTCTCAGTCACACTTTGTATTTCACCTCTTGGTGACTTAAGTTTTGTTATAGTTCTAGCAGCAATAATGGGTGGTTGGGGCAGTTCCTGAGAACATTCAGCAATATATTTCATGTCATCTACCTCAGGCAATGACCCAGCAAGAACAGTTGGGTTACTCCCATCAAATGAAGGTGGAAGGGATAATGTTTTTTATAGTAATCTTTTAAGTGGGAGGGATGGAGATGTTGTAAGGAGGGATTCAACAGAATTTACAGACTCCATATCCTCCTCTTCCTGACTGTCCATATGTCCCAATCCCAGGTTTCAGGATCCCCCCCCCCTTTTTTTTTTTTTTCTTTTTTTCCCCAATCAGTGCCATCACTTTAACTTCAGACAACATTCTGGGTTGGCAATTCAATTTATGTTGTAATTCAGCCACCCTTATGATAAGACTCTGTGTTTGTTTTTCAGCAATATCAGTTTTGTTACTAGAAAAAATAAGGCTTTCTTTCAGGACACAACTGGAAACATTGAGATTTTTTTTATGTTGTGCTTAAGCTGTGACTCAGCAGCCCTGAACTCATCTGATTCTTTCACCACTTTGTCTAGCATAAGTAGGACCAACCAACCAACTTTCTGATATTCCTCATGCTGGCAAAATTGCAGAGAAATATCAAACATACAGTCACTCAGAGCCTCACTCCTCAAAAGTACTTGATCTATTAGTGGTGCTATTTTGTGTATTAATATTGTCACCTCATGTTGTGGATTGGGCATTCCCTATTTACCAGGGAGGCAGGGTCACCAGTGCCTTACTATTAATCAAATTGGAGAACCAAAGCAGAATTGGTGAGAACTAATTTAGGAAACCCATCCTTATGATTTTGTCTCTCTAGAAGCACCCCTAAAGCAAAATGGTGAATTGTTCACTCACAGACAGTTGTAGGCATCACAACAGGATTCAGATTCACAGAAGGCTGTCTCTTTTTCCCAAGATGTCCATGTATATATTGGAAACAGACCATACCCCTAGGAAAACTCTCTTTCAATGGATTGGCTGTTCAAAACATGTACATCTGATCTCATCATGGGAATAACTTACATCACAACTGCTTAAATCACTCAGAATCATGGAACAGCCAAGTGTACATGCAACTCCTACTATCACAGATATGGATAGAGTAAAGCTGTTGGGACCACCATTGGCTAACGAGGCACAACTCAAAATCAGTAGAAAGATATGCAAACATTCATTAATAATTGGAACATGGAATGTAAAAAGTATGAATCTAGGAAAATTGGAAGTTGTTGAAAATAAAATAGAATACATAGAGATTATATCCTAGGCATTAGTGAGCTGAAATGGCCATTTTGAATCAGACAACCATATGACCTCCTATGTTGGGAATGACAAATTTAAGAGGAATGGTGTGGCATTCATCATCACAAAGAATGTTTCAACATATGTCTTAAAGTACAACACTGGCAGTGATAAGATAATATCCGTACACCTACAAGGAAGACCAGTTAATATTACTATTATTCAAATATATGCAACAACCACCAAAGCCTAAGATGAGGAAATTGAAAATTTCTACCAACTTCTGCAATCTGAAATTGACCAAACATTCAATCAAGATGAGTTGATTATCATTGGTGACTGGACTGCAAAAGTTGGAAATAAAGAAGAGTTACTGGTAGCTGGGAAATATGACCTTGGCAATGGAAATAACACTGGAGATTGTATGATACAATTTTGCTCATTAAAAATACCTTTTTCAACAACATAAGTGATGGCTATACATGTGGAGTTCACCAATGGGAATACAAGGAATAAGATTGACTACATCTGTGGAAAGTGGATGGAGAAGTTCAATGTCTTCAGCCAAAGCAAAACCAGAAACCAATTTTGGAACAGACCATCAACTTCTCATTTGCAAGTTCAAGTTGAAGTTGAAGACAATTAAAACAAGTCCATGAGAGCCAAAAAGTGATCTTGAATATATCCCTCCTGAATTTAGAGATCATTTAAAAAATAGATTTGATGTACTGAACACCAATGACTGAAAAATCAGAGGAATTTTGGGATGATATCAACAGCATCATTCATGAAGAAAGCAAAAGGTCATTAAAAAGACAAGAAAGTAAGAAAAGACCAACATGGATGTCAGAGGACACTTTGAAACTTGCCCTTGATCAGAAAATAGCTAAAGCAAATGGAAGAAATGAAAAGATAAAAGAGTTGAACAAAAGATTGCAAATAGCAACTCAAGAAGACAAAGCCAACTACTATAATGAAATGTTCAAAAAACCTGGAGTTAGACAACCAAAAGGAAAAGACTTGCTGAGCATTTCTCAAGCTGAAGGAACTGAGGAAAACATTCAAGCCTTGAGTTGCAATACTGAAATATTCTATGGGCAAAATATTGAATGCCACAGGAAACATCAAAAGAAGATGGAAGGAATACAGTGAGTCACTGTACAAAAAAGACATGGTCGATGTTCAACCATTTCAGGAGATGGCATATGGCCAAGAACCAAAGGTGTTGAAGGAACAAGTTGAAGCTGCACTGAAGGAATTGGCAAAGAACAAGGCTCCAGGTATTGACGGAATACCCATTGAGATGCTTCAACAAATGGATGACACATTGCAGGCAATGACTTGGCCATGCTAAGAGATTTGGAAGACATCTACCTGAACAATTTACTTGAAAAGAGCCATATTTGTACCCATTCCAAAGAAAGGTGATCCCACAGAATGTGGAAATATCCAACAATATCATTAATATCACATGCAAGTAAAATCTTACTGAAGATAATTTAAAATGGTTGCAGCAGTATATTGACAGACAATTTCCAGAAATGGAAGCTGGATTCAGAAGAGGACTTGGAATGAGTGATATCATTGCTGATGTCATATGGATCTTAGCTGAAAGAAAAGAATACCAGAAAGATATTTACTTATATTTTATTGACTATGCTAAAACATTTGATTGTGTGGATCATAACAAATTATGGGTAACACTGGGAAGAATGAGAATTACAGAACACTTGATTTTACTCATGAGGAACCTGTACATAAATCAAGAGGCTGTCATTCAAACAGAACAAGGGGATACTGCATGGTTCAATATCAGGAAGGCAGTGTGTCAAGGTTGTATCCTTTCACCATACTTATTCAATTTGTATGCTGAGCAAATAATCCAAAAACTGGATTATATGAAGAAAACATGGCATCAGGATCGGAGGAAGACTCACTAACAACCTGCGATATGCAGATGACACAACTTTTGTTGCTGACAGTGAGGATGACTTGAAGCACTTATGGATGAAGATTAAAGACTAAAGTCTACAGTACGAATTACAGGTCAATATAAAGAAAACAAAAATCTGGTCCAAAACAACTGGTCCATTAACCAACTTCATGGTGGATGGAGAAAAGACTGAAGCTGTCAAAGACTTCATATTACTTGGTTCTACAATCAACTTGAATAGAAGGAGCAATCAAGACATCAGATGATGTATTGCATTGGCAAATCTGCTGCAACAGACATATTTCAAGTACTGAAGAGCAAAGATGTCTCTTGAAGACTGAGGGGAGCCTAATCCAAGCCATGGTATTTTCACTCATAAAGACTGAAGAAGACTTGATGCTTTTGAGTTGTGGTGTTGGAGAACAATGCTAAGAGTACCATGGTCTGCTGAAAGAACTAAGAAATATGTCCTGGAGGAAGTGCATCCAGAATGCTCTTTGAAATGAGAATGGATAGACTTAATCTCACATACTTTGGTTATGTTGTCAGGAGGAACCATTCCCTGGAGAAGGGTATCATGCCTAGTAAAGTGGCAGGTCAATGAAGAAGTCGAAGACCCTCAATGAGATAGATTGATATAGTGGCTGTAATGATGGGCTCAGGTATATCAAGGATTGTGAGGTTGACACAGGACTGAGCAGTGTTTCATTCTGCTGTCCATGGGGTTACTACAAGTGAGAGAGGACTTGATGGCACCTAACAACAGCAATATTCCATCTGATGAGGTCCACTTGTATAGTCGTTGTTATATTGTTGAAAAAAGTTTTCTGCAATGAATAAGTTGTTGGTCTTGTAATTCTATCATGACTTCTCTAGAGATATTTTTATCATCAAGGCCATATTTTTTAATATCCATCCTTATTTCCAATTTTTGCATTTCAATACCTGTATTATCTTGTACTGGAACATCTCGATTGAATATGTGATCAATTTCATATTTTAGAAGTTGGTAAAAAACTTCAACATTTTCAACTTTGGCATAAGTGATTAGTGGGTTGTTGTTGTTGTTGTTGTTATGTGCCGTCAAGTCAGACCCGACTCATAGAGACCCCTCCTTGGGTTTTCGGGGCAGTATCACTATGGAAGTAGTTTGCCCCATTTTCCTTCTGAGGAGTGGCTGGTGGGTTTGAACAACCAGCCTTCTGGTTAGTAGTCAAGTGCCTTAGGCACTACACTACAGAGCTCCTGGTTAGTGGGTAGATTTTAATAATAGTGGTAACTGGTCTTCCTTGTAAGCATATGGATATTACCCTATCTCTGACAGTGTTGTACTTTGGCATATATCTTGAAATGTTCCTTTTGTTGATGAATGTAAGGTCATCCATTTTCAATCTATTAATTCTCATCATAGTAGACTATATGATTATCCAATAGAAAATGGCCAATGCCAGTCCATTTCAGCTCAGTATGTCATCTGATCAGTTTGATCAGATATCAAACTTTATGCATTGTATTTCATTTCTTAGTACTTCTAAGTTTCCTAGATTCATACTTCATACATTCCATATTCCAATTATTAATTAATATTGCAGCTGTTTCTTCCAATTATGAGTTGTGTTCCGTCTATGTCATTAAGGTAAACATTACTTTGAGTAGGCAACACTTTCCCAATCGTATTTTGAGTGCCTTTCAACATGTGGAGCTCATCCTCTGACAGTATATCAGTCGATATTCTGAAGTTATAAGGTTTTAACTGTCTTATGTTTTTAGAAATAGATCACCAGGTCCTTCTTAGTCTGTCTTAGTCTGGAAGTTCTGTTGAACCTGTCAACTATGAATGACCCTGTTGATATTTGAAATACCAGTGACATAATACTCAGGCCACCACAATATGACAAATTGACAAATGAATGGTGATTTGCACAGATAGAACATTAAAATATCACAGTATTTCATATTTGACTCCCAAAATGACAGTTCTGATGCCAGTTGTACAGTCACTAAGATATTAATTAACATTATTACAGAGGATTGTATATGATAATTAACAATTAAACTTTCAAAATAGAAGCTGCTTCTCATTAGAGGAGACTCTGAATAGACAAGTGCCAAAGGGAGAAGTTAATGAAATTTTCTTTATGTACCATTTAGATAATTATGTTTCTTTGCTACAGTCATTAATATTTAAATATATCATTTACACTTGTAATTGGGAATTCACTCCTGTATGTCATGAGGTACTAGATAATAATGTTTGAGTTTTTATTAACAACATTATGTTATAGCTTTTTTTTTTTTTGATTTTCCAA
>NW_006922566.1:308021-309449 GCF_000298275.1 Orycteropus afer afer
GTAGAGACTGTGTTAGGTTTGGGCATAGTAAATGGGGAGTAAAACTAAATGTACACGTAATATTGAATGTAAAACAAGCTCCTAAAATAAAAAATTAAAAAAAACATGTATTTTTTTTTCAATAAACAATGAAATAAAGTACATAGATAAAAACTATTTATATATAATGATATTCCAGTGGCTCTTTTAAGATATGAGAATCAGATATTCTGAAAAACATAACTCTTATTTACATTCAAAGCCTTTATATAAAATGTGTCACCTCCAAAGAGCTATCTGAACTTTCATTCATTTTCTTGGGAATTTATTATTATATATGTTATTTTTCTCTTTCAACTGTGTATCTCTATTTTTATATGGTAATTTTAGGGAAATAACCTTTTCAATTTTTAATCAGCAGCATAATACAGTAATATATCAGACAGTGTTTCACTGTTATTCATAAGGTTTTCACTGGTCAATTCTTTGAGAAGTAGAAATCTGTCCTACAAGATATGCAGCCAGAATGCTGCTTGGAAGTGAGAATGGTCAGACTTCATCCCACTTGCTTTCGTCATGTTGTCAGAGGGGACCATTCCCTGGAAAAGGATATTATGCTTGGTAAAGTAAGGATCAAAGAAAAAGGGGAAGGACCTCAGTGAGATGGATTGACACAGTGGCTGCAATGATGGACTCAGGTATGGCAAAGATTATGATGCTGGCACAGGACTGGGCAGTGTTTTGTTCTGTTGTACATAGAGTCTCTATGAGTTGGAGCCAACTTGATGGCTCCTGACACCAACAACAAGAGCATAATACAGATGGGGTTAATAACAACATGAGGGAGAAAAAACATATTTTACACCTAACATTTTGGTTTATTTACTCATATTTGGGATTTTAACTTTATTTATTTATTTATTTCAATTTCTCCACTTTTGTCTTGAACAGTGTAACTCAAAGTGTGAAATATGGTATGTGCCCAATACTATATTTTTGAAATTTGAAACCATAGACTTATTCATATTGTTACTGAACATCTTAAATGTAAATTTAGAAACCTAGGGGACTGTCACTGAAATTAGCAGCAGTTGTTTTATATGGATGTTGTTTTATATTTTCATACCCAGGATATCTTTGACATCAGAAATATTACTTTTACAACCTATATTCTACTCATCTATACTATATTTTAATGTAAATTTTAAGAGAAGATATGTATGCAGTTGATTTTTAAAATAGTATTAATATGAATTATTTGATATTTTAATAAAATTATCATATTTTGGTTTAGCCAGCATCAAAATAGCCCTAAATCTTTCTGGCCTTTATACACACCAACTTGTGTAGTCTTGCCACACAAAATATTATGGCTTTCTCTATATAATGCATAAAAGCTAAAGAAGTGATGATGTGGGACTTTTTAGAATAGGTTATTAATAAAAAAAA
>NW_006922566.1:309779-311647 GCF_000298275.1 Orycteropus afer afer
TCATATATATGTAGAAAAGTATATTTATATATACTCTTTTACAAAGCTTGGGGCAATATGCTGTGTATTCCATATTATCTAGAATAATTAGTAATTTGCTTCATAAAAATATAAACTCTGATTTTAATGTCAAGGTTATAGAGAAATATTTAAAGTAGATAAGACATATGCATAAATATTAATGTAATTTTATTTTTTATTTAGACATTTTCTCTGGATATAATTGTAGACTCAGAAGGAGTTGTCAAATGTAATACAGAAAAATGCCATTCACCCTTCAGCCAGACTCCCGTAGTGGTAATATCTTGCTAAACAATATACAATATCACAACCAGGATTTTCATGTTAATAGAGCCATGACCATTAGGATTCCTCAGGAAATGTTTTAATCTCATTTTGTCAAGAAGGATGAAATGAATATTTTGAAGTAAAATGTTAAATAAAAGAAATTAAATATCAATAAATGAACTTAAGAAAAGAATAGCAGAACAAGGAAAAGAATCAATGTACTTGATAGAAATAAAATAATCCAAAAAATATAGAGACCATACCAAAAAAAAAAAAAAAAACCTCACTGCTATTGTAACTCACTGCCATTGTGTCAGATCTGACTCATAGTGACCCCCTGCTTGGGTTCTGAGGCAACATCTCTACAGCAGTAGATTGCCCAATCTTCCTCAGAATTAAGAAAAAAATGAACTTCAGAGATTTATTGGACTATGGTCAAAGATATATCATTCTCTTCAGAGTCTGGATGGGAGAGGAGGAGAAAGGCAAATCTGGAAAAATATTAAAAGAAATAATAATTGAAAACTTCTAAAATTTGGTAAAGATATAAAGCTACAAATTAAAGAAACTGAACAAACCACAGACAAAGTAACCCTAAAGAAATCCATGCCAATAAATATCACAGTCAAACTTCTGAAAATTAACTACAATTAAAAAGAATTTGAAAGAACTGAAAAAGAAATGATAGCTTCAGTATAGGGAAAAAAATCGAAATTATTGTGGTTATTGTGTAAAAATGAAATTATGAGGTAATTGATTCTTATAGGCATAAAATAATAAATAGAAGTAATATTAAAAATAATAGCATTACTAATAGTAATAAGCCATACGTTTCAATGGCATTTGTGTTTGAAAGCATGATACAACTTACATGATCATGAAAAATACTAAATTATGTGATCTATATTTAGAGGTTGCTTAGCTCAAATGAAATGTAAAATTTTAATATACTTTTATAACTTGAATTATTTTACAATAGCTTTATACACAGTTTATTATTACCAGCTTAGTACATCATTCCACCACTCATCTCAGTTTGTCGTACTTTGGTGACTTGAGTGTTGCTGAGGCTGGAGGCTATGTCATTAGTATTTCAAACAACAGTAAAGTCATCCATGGTGGACAAGTTCCAGTGAATTTTCCAGGCTAAGACAGACTGGGAAGAAGAACAGGGATATATACTTCTGAAAAAAAGTGGCCAGTGAAAAAATTATGAATAGCAATGAAGCATAGTCTGATATTTTCCTGGAAGATGACACCATCAGGTTGGAAAACCCTGAAAATACAGCTGGGAAAGAGCCTCTTCAACATAGAGTTGACATGAATGACGTGGATGGATTAACGTTTTTTGGGTACTTCATTTACTGATGGGACATGACTCAAAATGGGAAGAAACAACTGAAAATATTCATTAACAATCAGAACATGGAATGTATGATGTATGAATCTGGGAAAATTGGAAGTTATCAAAAGTGAAATGGAACGCATAAGAACAATATCCTAGACGTTTGTGAGCTGAAATGAACTGGTATTGACCATTTTGAATCACACAATCATATGATCTACTATGTTGGTGATGA
>NW_006922566.1:324071-328471 GCF_000298275.1 Orycteropus afer afer
TCATCTTCTGGCACTGTATCACTCAATGCTTCACTGCTATTCATAAGATTTTCACTGGTCTACTCTTTGAGAAGTGGATAGCCTCCTCCTTCTTTTGAGTCTGTCTTAGTCTAGAAGTCCCCTGAAACCTGTCCACCATGGGTAACCCTGCTGGCATTTGAAACACAGGTGGCATAGCTTCCAGCCTCACAGCAACACTCAAGTCATCACAGTATAACAAACTGACAGACAAGTTGGTCTCCTCTAGCTGTTCTACACTGTTGTGCTCATTTCCTGGTCTCCCCCATCTTGCACACTTACCCAGCCTGCCCTTGGGGCAAGCAACCATCTTCCACATATAACAAACACCTGCCTTCTTCTGGTCCTGGGGCTGGCTTACTGCAGCTTGTGTTCTGGGGGCAGCTCCACTCACAGCAATCACCTGCACTACACTGGTCCCTAGGTTGGCTGTGGAATCTGTATGCAGTGGCATACTGACATGGGACTTCCAGAAATTCAAGCTGGATTCACAAGATGATGAACAAGGTAAATTATTGACAATGTTAGACAGATTTTGGCTGAAGCCAAAGTATACCAGAAAGATATTTACATGTGTTTTATTGACTATGCAAAGACATTTGACTGTGTGGATCATAACAAATTATGGATAACATGGAAAAGATTGGGAAATACAGAATAATTAATTGTGCTCATTAGGAACCTATACATAGTCTAAAATGTTGTTTTTCAAACAGAACAAAGGAATATTGCATAGTTTAAAATCTGGAAAGGTGTGAGTAAGGGTTGTATCCATTCATTATACTTATTCAATCTCTATTCTGAGTAAATAATCAGATAAACTGTACTATATGATGAAGAATGTGACATCTGGATTGGAGGAAGACTCATTAACAGCCTGTGATATGTAGATAACAATCTTGTTTGCTGAAAATGAAGAAGACTTAAAGTATTTACTGGTGCAGATGAAAGACTACAGCTTTCAGGATGGATGACACCTCAATATAAAACAAAAATCCTAACAACTGGACCAATCAGCATCACAATAAACAGAAAAAAGTTTGAAGTCAATAATTCCATTTTACTTGCATCCACAATTAATACTCATGAAAGTTGCACTCAAGAAATTAGATGTTACAATTGCACTGGGAATATCTGTTGCAAGAGACCTCTTTAAAGTAAATGTTGAAGAGGAAAGATGTCACTTTTATAATTAATGTGTAACTGACCCAAGTCATAGTATTTTCACTGGTCTCATATGCATGTGCAAGCTGGACAATGAATAAGGAAGATCAAAGAAGAGTTGATGTCTTTGAATTTTGGGGTTGGCGAAGAATACAGAAAATACCATGTACTACTAGAAGGATGAACAAATCACTATTGGAAGAAATGCAGCAAGAATACTCCTTGGAAGCAAGAATGGCCAGACTTTGCCTCATCTATTTTGGTCATGTTGTCAGAAGGAACCATTACCTGCAGAAGGATATCATGCTTGGTGCAGGAGAGTGTCAGCAAAAAGAAGGAAAACCTTCAACAAGATTAGTTGACACAGTGACTGAAATGATGGGCTCAAGCATAGCAAGCATTGTGAGTATGTAGCAGGATTGGACAGTTTTTCTTTCTGTTGCACATAGGGTATCTATGAATTGAAACTAACTCTATGGTATGTAATAACAACAACAGTACATAATTTGATATCTATCCAGACTTAAATATATACAAAAAGTTCATTGACAGATTTTGTTGTTAGATGTCATTGGGTTAGTTCTGTCTCCTGCCAATCCTGTGTACAACAAACAAAATGCTGCCCAATCATGCATCATCCTAACAATTGTTGTCATGTTTGAGGGCACTGTTGGTAGACACTGTATCACTCCTTCAAGTTGAATGTTTTCCTCTGTTTTGCTGACCCTCTTCTTAACCAAACATATTGATCTTCTGGAGGGATTGGTTCTTTCTAATAACATGTGAAACATATGTGAGATGAAGTCTCATCATTCCATCTTCTAAAGAACATTCTGGCTGTATTTCTTTTATAACACATTTATTAATTCTTCTAGCAGTCTAGGACACAATCAATATTCTTCACCAACAACATAATTACAATGTATCAATTCTTCTTTGGTCTTCCTCATTCATTGTCCAGTTTTCATGTGCATAGAGAGTGTTTGAAAACACCATCAATAGGATTTAAATGGAAAAATCCTACCAAGCATTCAGAGAAAAGATTATATCAATCCTACTCAAACTATTCCAGAACATAGAAAAGGATGGAAAATTCCCAAATTAATTTTATTAAGCAAGCATAACCCTGATATTAAAACCAGGCAAGACATTACTAGAAAGGAAAACTGCACACCGATACCTACCATGAATATAACCAAAAAACAAACCAAACTCATTGCCATCAATTTAATCTTGATTCATAGTGACCCCTCCTTGGGTTTCTGAGATGTTATCTCTATGGAAATAGATCGCCCAATCTTCCTTCTGAGGAGTGACTGGTGAGTTTGAACTGCCAGCCTTCTGCTTAGCAGTCAAATGCCTTAGAAGCAAAAATCTTGCACAAAATCCTAGCCAATAGACTCCAACAACATACCAATAAATAATTAAATACATAAATAAATAGATAAATAAACACAAAAATAAATAAATAAATAAAACATCGTGACCAAGTTAGAGTCATACCAGATATGCAAAAATAGCTCAATATTGTTGTTGCTGTTGTTGTTATTTGCCATTGAGTTGGCCCGAGGAAAAAAAAAAATCCATATAATCCATCACATAAGTAAAATAAAAGAAAATAATCACATGATCATATCAATAGATGCAGAAAGGACATTTGATAAAATCCAACACTCATGTCTGATAAAAACTCTCAGAAAAATAAGAATAGAAGGGAAATTCCTCAACGTAATAAAGGACGTATATACAAAAGCAACAGCCAACACTATACTTAATGGAGAGAGGCTGAAACCATTCCCCTTGTGAACAGAAACCAGACAAGGATACCCTCTATCACCATTTCTATTCAACATTGTAATGGAAGTCCTCACCAGGGCAATAAGTCAGGAAAGGGTAATCAAAAACATCCAAATTTGTAAGGAAGAAGTAAAACTATCCCTATTTGCAGATAATATGATCCTATACATAGAAAACCCAAGAGACTTAGCAAGAAAACTACTAGAACTTATTGAAAAGCTTAGCATAGTAACACGGTAGAAGATCAATATACAAAAATCAGTTGGATTACTCTATACCATCAAAGAGATCTCAGAAAAGATATAAGGAAATCAATGGCACTTATAATAGCTACCCAAAATATAAGACACTTGGGAATAAATCTTACCAGGAACACAAAAGACCTATACAAAGAAAACTATAAAACATTACTTCCAGAAATTATAAGAGATCTACATAAATGGAAGAACATACCATGCTTATGGATAGGAAGATTGAACATTGTGGAAATGTCAATACTACCCAAAGCAATCACACATTCAATGCAATCCCAATCCAGATTCCATCAACATTATTTAAAAACATGAAAAAAAAAATACTAATTTTATATGGAGAGGAAAGAAAACTCAGATAAGCAAACCACTACTGAAGAAGATCAAAGTAGGAATTCTCACACTTCTAGATCTCAAAATATACTTTACAGCCATAGTTGTTAAAATAGTCCTGTATGGGTATAGTAAGAGACACACAGACCAGTGGAACAGAATTGAGAACCCAGAAACTGATCCATCAATCTATGGTTAGCTGATCTTTGACAAAGGGCTAAAATCCATTCAATGGGGTAAGAGATAGTCTCTTTCACAAATGGTGCTGGCAAAACTGGGTATCTATTTGCATACTTCACACCATACACACAGATGAACTCCAGATGGATCAAAGACTTAAATGTGAAACCTCCAACTATAAAGTTCCTCAAAGAAAAAATAGGGACAAACTTAGGGACCATAATTTATGGCATAAATAGACTGCCAAGTGTAACCTGAGATGTACAAACAGCAGACAATAAATTAGATGGCTATGACCTTCTAAAAATTAAATTGTATTGTCCATCAAAAGTCTTCTCCAAAATAGTAAAAAGAGAACCTACAGAATGGGAAAAATATTCAGCAAGACATATTGGACAAAGACAAACATCTCAATTAAAAAATGGGTAGGAGATAGGAGCAGACACTACACCAAAGATATTCAGGCAGCCAACAAATACATGAAGAAATGTTCATGGTCATTACCCATAAAAGAGATGCAAATCAAAACAACCATGAAATAACATCTCACTGCAACATTAATAGCAAAGTTCAACAAGATAGAAAATAACTAATGCTGCTGAGGATGCAGAGAGATTGGAACTCTCATACACTGTTGGTGGTGTAAAATGATATAAC
>NW_006922566.1:331496-332999 GCF_000298275.1 Orycteropus afer afer
AAAAAAAAAAAAAAAAACATTGCTATCATCAGTTGCCTCAGGTGCACCTTAGTTCTCAAAATGATTTCTTTGCTTCTTAACACTTTTAAGATGTCTTTTATAGCAAATTTATCTAATCCAATATGTCATATGATTTCTTGACTGATGCTTCCATAGTTTTGAAAGTAAAATTAAATCCTGAACAACTTCAATATTTTCTCCATTCATCATGAATTTGCTAATTGGCCAAGTTGTCAGAACTTCTTTTCTTTATGTGGAGGTATAATGCATACTGAAGACTGTAATCTTTGGTCTTCATCAGTAAATGTTTCAAATCCTCTTCACTTTCAGCAAGCAAGGTTGTGTCATCTGCATATCACAGGTCGTTAATGAGCCCTCTAGCAATCCTGATTATCATGTTCTTCTTCATATAGTCTGGCTTCTGGATTCTTTGCTGAACATACAGAGTGAGTAAGCATTGTGAATGGATAGAGCTCTGATGCACATCTTTCCTGATTTTAATCACACATCATCCCCTTGTTCTGTTTCAATGATTGTCTTTTGGTTTATGTACAGAGAATACCTGAGCATAATTAATTGTTCTGGAAATGCCATTCTTCACAATTTTATACATAATTTGTTATGACTCACAAGTCGAATGCCATTATGTAGACAATAAAACAAAGGAAGCATTTTTATGGTATTTTCTGCTTTCTGCCTAGATCCAACTAACATCAGCCAAGACAGCCTGAGAATGAGTTCTACCTCCTCTTATGAATCCATCTTAAATTTCTGGCAGTTTCCTGTCAATCTATTGATGCAACTGTTTTTGAATCAGCAAAATTTTCTTGTGTGTGTTATAAATCACATTTTTCAGTAATTTTTACTTTCCATTGGATTACCTTTCTTTGGATTAGATGCATACATAGATCTCTTCCATTTGGTTGGCCTTGTAGTTGACTTCCAAATTTCTTGACATAGATGAGTGAATGTTTACAGTGTTGCATCTCCTTGTTGATACATTTCAGATGGTATTCTGTCAATTCCTACAGGCTTGTTTTTGCCAATGCCTTCAGTACAGTTTTGACATTT
This sequence comes from Orycteropus afer afer, assembly GCF_000298275.1. Classification (NCBI taxonomy): domain Eukaryota; kingdom Metazoa; phylum Chordata; class Mammalia; order Tubulidentata; family Orycteropodidae; genus Orycteropus; species Orycteropus afer. Next base: position 332,568 of record NW_006922566.1, read on the forward strand.
TCCTGTAATACCATAGTTTCTTGATCATATGCTAAATCATGAAATGTTTGAAGATTTATCAATTCTTTTTAGTACGGTGATTCTGTGAATGTTTTCTATCTTCTTTGGAGTCTTCCTGCATCATTCTATATTATCCTCATAGACTCTGTCATTATTGCAACACGAGGCTTTAATTTTTTTTATTAGTTCTTTCAGCAAGAAAATATTGAATGCATTCTTCCATTTTAGTTTTCTAACTCCAAATATTTTTATATTTCATTATAATACTTCACTTTATCTTCTCAAGCTGCCTTTTGAAATCACCTGTTAAGCCCTTTTATTTCATTTCTTCCTTTTGCTTTAGCCACTCTCCATTGAAGAACAAGTTTCAGAGTTTCTTCTGCCTTCCATTTTGATTTTTAGACCATTTCCTGTCTTTTTAATGTCATTTTG
>NW_006922566.1:334459-334942 GCF_000298275.1 Orycteropus afer afer
GCCTCAGAAACCCAAAGAGGAGTTTGCTATGAGTCGGGTCTGACTCAATGGCACATAATGACAACAACAACAGCAACCAGATATTGCATATTTCTTTTCTTTTCTGTGATTGTTCCTGTGTGATTTACAGTGTGCTTTTTGTCTGTTTGCTTTTAATTGTTTGATCATAATTTTTATATGATTGTTTTTGACTAACTGAGTAGGAGACAGGAACTATTCTCATATAATGGAACCACACTTGCATCTCCGGCAGCTCCACTTACTGAGTGAGAGCCAACACTTCCTTCTCTACCAACTGGCAAACAATAAAGAACCATCAAGAAGAGCCTGACTTACCCATAACTGCTCTTAAAAACAGTTTACAGGGATATAAATACAATAATATCACAATGCCTTGGAGATAACAGACTATCATTGTCTACACGAAGAAGCAAGATAAAGTGGTAGAAACAAGGGAGCAGGGTAGAGACCCAGAAAACATCC
>NW_006922566.1:336207-338708 GCF_000298275.1 Orycteropus afer afer
TATAAATCACAGGGTAACTACAAAGAAAAATGAGAAACCTTCATATCTTAATAAAAGAGAGAACAAGCACAAATATATAGCAAATACTAAAACAATAGCAACAAAGGATATGATAACAGGATTCATAAAAATAATGAGCTCAGCAAAGAAAATTATATGAAACAAAGAATTTAGGAACACCATGAAAAACACATAACAAAATGACAGCAAGCAATTCATTCTTATTGATTATTACACTGAATGTGAATGGATTAAATTCACCTTTCAAGAGATGGAGAATTGCAAACTGGATAAGAAAACATAACCCATCATTATGTTGTTTACAAGAGACACACCTTAGAGACAAAGACAAAAATACACTAAAAATCAAAGGTTGGAAAAAGATATATCAAGCAAATGGGAAGCAAAAAGAAGGAGGAGTGGTAATATTAATTTCTGATCAAATTGACTTTAAGACAAAAACCTCCATATGAAACAAAACCCAAAAAACTAAACTCACTGCTGTCAAGTCGGATCCACGACAAGGAAAGCCATTATATAATAATTACAGGATTGAACATGATGATATAACCATAATAAATATCTAAGAACCCAATGAAAGAGGCCTAAAATAAATAAATCAGATTTTAAAAAGAGTTGAAAAGGCAAATAAATGACTCCACAGTCATAGTGGGAGTAAATACACCACTTTCAATGAAAGACAGAACAACTGGAAAGAAACTCAACAAAGATGCAGAAGAGCTAAACAATACAATCCACCCACTTGACCTTATAGACATATACAGAGCACTTTACCCAACAACAGTACAATATACATTCTTTTCCAGTGCAGGTGGAACATTCTCCATGGTAGACCATATGTCAGGCCATAAAGCAGGCCTTAATAAATTTAAAAACATTGAAATAGTGCAAAGGATCTTCTCAGATCACAATGTTATCAAATTAGAAATCAACAATAGGAAGATCAGTAGAAAAAGAGCAAACAGGGAAACTGAACAGCACCCTCCTTAATGACTGGGTAATAGAAGAAATAAAAACTGAAATTAAAAAATATATATATTGAATGAAATGAAAATGAAAACAAAATCTTTGGGACACAGAAACAGCAGTGACCAGAGGCCAAATTATAGCAATAAATACACACATCAAAAAAGAAGAAAAAGCCAAAATCAACACTTTAAACCAACATCTCCAACACTTAGAATTAGAACAGCAAAAAAAGCCTACTGCCTCTGCAGCCTATATGACTATGAAACCAGAAGAACTAGATGGTGCCCGGCTACCACTGTCAGTCACTTGGAAGGGGATCTACGTACCAGATCCTGGATAGAGAGGGAGAAAAATGTGGAACAAAATTCAAAATCATTTGGAGAAAAAGAAAGGGGGGGGGGCAGATTCGCTAGTCTGATAGAGCCTGGTGAAACCACTGAGACTATGGCCCTTAGCTGCCTTTCAGGTCTGAAATTGAACTCACACCTTTGGCTTTCAGCAAAACAATAGACAGGCATAGGAGTTGAACATTTACCCAAAGTAGGTACATTTCTTGGAGAGAAAAATCATGGGAGAAATAAGGGCTACTTATGCAGGGAGGCAGCTCAGGAGTGCATGGAAGGAAGAGGTAACTATCAGGAGGAAGTGGGAGGAGAGCTGTTGCATTGTGGCAAATTGTGGTCAATGTCATGGGACAAAGTGTATGTGAATTGCTTTATGGAAAGTGAATTTGCTATGTAAATATTCACCCAAATCCCAATAAAAAAATTAAAATAATAAAAAAAAGTAAGTAAGCAAATAAGTAAGTAAGTAAATAAGTAAACAAATGAGCCTAATGTCACCAGAAGAAAGGAAATAATAAATACTTGAGCAGAAATATATATATAAAAAAAAAAAAATAGAAAGACAATATAAAAAATCAACAATACTAGAAGTTGGTTTTTAGAAAAGATTAATGAAATTGAAAAAACACTGGCAATTTTAACAAAGGAAAAGAGGGAGAGAATACAAATAACATGAATAAGAAATGAAATGGGTGATATTACAACAAAGCCCACTGAAATAAAAAGGATAATATCAGAATACTATGAAGAACTGTAATGCAACAAATTTCAAAATCTGGAAGAAATGGACAGATTTCTACCAACACATTACTTACCTGAGCTAACACAGATTGAGGTGGAAAAGATGAACAGATCATTAACAAAAGAAAATTGAGGAGGTCATAAAAATAAATAAATAAATAACCAGCAAAAAATAGTCCAGGCACGGATGGTTTCACCAGAGAATTCTACCAAACATTTAGAGAGGAGCTGACACGAATCCTGCACAAATTATTCCAACATGTAGAAAGGACAGAATCCTCCCAAATTCATTTTATGAAGCAAACGTAACCTTGATACCCAAACCAGGCAAGACATCACTCAAAAAGAAAACTACCACCAATATTCCTCATGAATATAGATGCAAAAATCTTCAACAAAATCCTAGCCAATAGACTCCAACAACAT
>NW_006922566.1:340355-341892 GCF_000298275.1 Orycteropus afer afer
TTGAACAAGACAGAAAATGTTGGTGAGGATGAGGAGAGATCAGGACTCTCATCCACTGCTGATGGGACTGTAAAATGATAAAACCACTATGGAAAGCAGTATGGCAATTCCTTAAAAAGTTGAAATTAGAAATACCATTTGACCCCACCACTCCATTTCTAGGTATATATTCTAAAGAAGTGAGAACCAAGGCAAGAACAAATATATGCCCACCCATGTTCATCACAGCACTATCTACAATAGCCAAATGATGGAAACAATCCTGATGCCCATTAACAGAAAAATGAATAACCAATCTATGGTACAAACACACAATGGAATACTATGCAACCTTAAAGAATAGTGTAGAATTGGGAAAACACCACATAATGAAGATAAACTTGGAGGATATTATACTGAATGAAATAAGCAAATCACAGAAGGACAAATACTCTATTAGTCTGTTATTGTAAAAAGTCAAGGAAAGGTTTATATATGTAAGGAAATTTTTTTGCTGGTTACCAGGTGTGGGAGTGCAGAGAAGGGAATGTTAAATAGGTAGAGACAAATATTGATTTGGGTTAAAAGAAGGGCAATGTACCAAATGTGAGTGATCAACACAGTGGCATTGAGGAAGAAGACATAGAGAGTGTGTGGGAGGTATAGACAACAAAGATGAACCCTTTTGTACATACAGTATGCATTGTCAGTGAAGGCAAACACTGATATAGGAGTGGATAGATGGGTGGATAAGACGAACAATTAGGTATGTCTTTGTAGGGATGAGTGTTCCCAAGAGAATGTATAGGGTTGGCAGACAATGTTTCTCCAAGAGTATTTGTGTGTTCTGTATGAATTCCCAAGTTGTAGTAGAGCTGACAAGAGGCAAAGTTGTAATCACTTCTTGGCCACAGCCAGCAACTCAGAGGGAGCGAGTAGTTGGACCTGTGGGTTCAGGACCATAGTTGCAGGGAACATCAAGCTCAATTGGCATAACATACTACAAAAAGCATTGTTCCACTTTCTACTTTGGCAAGTAGTGACTGGGATCTTAAAAGCTTGCAAGCAGCCATCTAGATGCAACTATGGGTTTACCCTAGTCCAGAGAAAAGAAGAATGAAGAAAACCAAAGCTTCATGGAAACAATTAGTCCTAGTGACCAGTACACCATGCAATCTACAACCTATAAAACTATGAGACAAGAAGAACAAGATGGTATCTGGCTACCACTGCCAACCACTTGGAGGGGGAATCTATGTAGGAGATCCTGGATAGAGAGGGAGAATGTGAAACAAAACTCAAAATTATTTAGAAAAAAAAAAGAGGGGAGGGGGGGACCAGGTTTGTTGGTCTGATAGAGCCTGGTGGAACCACTGAGACTATGGTCCCCTAGCTGCCCTTCAGTTCTGGAATTGAACCCATACCTGTGGCATCCAACCTAACCAAAGACAGGCATATGAGTTGAACATTTGCCTGAGGTAGATACACTCCTTGGAGAGAACAATCATAGGAGAAAAAAGGGCTATTTATGCACAGGGAGACAGTGCAGGGGGTAGGG
>NW_006922566.1:345217-352608 GCF_000298275.1 Orycteropus afer afer
TTCAGGATAGATATTGAAATGTTCTTTTTGATGATGAATGTAACACAATTCCACTTCATTTTGTCATTTCCAGCATAGTAGACCATATCTACACCCTTACCAACTTTTCTCACTTTCCATTAATCAATACAAACTCAAGTGGGTTCTCTTATTTTACTACTCCTGGCACAGATCATCAGTCTGTACCAACATAAGTGCAACTAACAAAATCAAACTGCAATTATGTTGCATGAATTAATGAATTAAACCTAAGAATCAACTCAATTTGTGCAATATATTTTTTTGCTTTTATACAAATACACACACACACACACACACATGTGTATATATGGGAGCTCTGGTGGCATAGTGCCTAAGGCATTTGACTTTGTTCCATGTTTTGATTACAAATAGGTGTTTGTAGCTATTTCTTCTCATTTAGAGTCATGCCACATGAAAATATGAGGGTCTTAAATGATTTACTTCATCCCCATTTTTAAGGTTGACTTTACTTTAAGGAAGCAATTATTTTCCATTTTTATTTTGAGTACCTTCCAACCTGAGAGACTTATCTTCCAACACTATATCAAACAATTTTCTACTTATGTATCCATAAAGTTTGCACTGCCTAATTTTTGTTCAGAAGTAGATTATCATGTCTTTCTTCTTTGTCTATCTTAGAAGATCCATTGAAACCTGTCCTTCATGTATGACCCTGCAGTTATTTGAAATACTGGTGAAATAACATCCAGAATTTCAACAAGTTGCAAGCCATCACAATACAACAAACTGACATGTAAGTGGTGATCACTAACAAACAGAAGAATTTAATATATACTTCAATAATTTTTTCATCAGAATAGATAATAATCTATGATATAAATCTGAAGAAGGAATGCTACTGTGTATGACCAGCCAGATTTTAAGTGGATATTTTAAAATACTCTTATCTAAAATAATATTAAGAAAATATTGAGGATAAAGCCCAGTATTAAAAACATAGAATAAATCTGTATGGATACAAGAATATATATCATATGTTATCCAAAATACAAGTATTAATATCATTTTATTGTTAATAGTTTTAGCCAAATTTTAAACATTTTTGTGCATGGCTAAATTACTCCTACAGACATTATGCTGAGCATTTTCTATGATTATATGTCCACATATAACTGAAAATTATGGAGAAATAAGATCTTTTAAATATTTCTTGCTGTTATTTATTTTTTCTTTATACTCTAAACATTTTGTTTATGTCTGTTTTAATCACCATTTATCCTTGATTTATTACATATATGTTTGCAAATTTTCTCCCTTATGAAATGTGAATAGACTGATCTGGGTCCCTTTAAGTTAATTCTAACACATAGTGACCACATACATGTCAGAGTAGATCTGTAGTGTTTTCATTTGATGATTTTTTTTTTTTTTTTTTTGGAATAGAGTGCCAGACTTTTCTTCTGAGTTGCCTATAAGTGGACTCAATCCTCCTACCTTGTTGATTGGTAGTCAAGTGTGTTTAATATTTGTACCACCCAAGAATGAAAAGTTTCTTATTGACTTTAAATTCATTCTCAATTGGTATGTGTAATACCAAAAACAGTTGAAAGATACATTGCAAAAAATATATTAAATCACTAAACTAAAAATACTTTTTGAAAATGATTTTGTTTATTATTGTTGCTATTGTTGTTAGGGGCCATCGAGTTGGTTCTGACTCAGTGACTCTATGTACAACAGAACTAAACATTGTTCAGTCCTGTGCCAGCCCTACAATCCTTGCCCATCATTGCAGCCACTGTCAATCCATCCCGAGGGCCTCCACTTCTTCATTGATCTATTTTACAAAACATGATATCCTACCACAGGGAATGGTCCCTTCTGACAACATGGCCAAAGAAGGTGAGATAAAGTCTGGCCATTCTTGTTTCCAAGGAGCACTCTGTCTGTACTTCATCCAGCAAAGATTTTTTTGTTCTTCTGGAAGTCTATGGAACTTTCAGTATTTGTAACCAATGCCACAACTCAAAAGCATCAACTCTTCTTAGGTCTTCCTTATTCATTGTCCAGATTTGACATGAATATGAGACCATTGAAAATATCATGGCTTGGGTTAGGTGCACCTTAGTCTTCAAAGAGACATCTTTGTTTTTCCGCACTTAAAAGAGGTCTTTTGAAGCAGATATTCCCAGTGCAGTATGTAGTCTGACTTCTTGACTGCTGCTTCCAAGGTTGTTGATTGTACATCCAAGTAATATGAAATGTTTGACAACTTCAATCTTTTCTCCATTTATCATGATGTTGCTTATTGGTCCAGTTTTGAGAATTTTCATTTTCTTTATGTTGTATTGTAATCCATACTGCAGACTGTAGTCTTTAATATTCAACAGTAAGTGTTTCAAGTTCTCTTCAATTTCACCAAGCAAAGTGTGTCATATGCATATCCTATGTTGTTAATGAGTCTTCCACCAGTCCTGAGGCAGTGTTCTTCTTCATATAGTTCAGCTTCTTGGATTATTTGCTCAGTATACAGATCAAATAAGTATGGTGTAAAGATACAACCATGATACATTCCATTCCTGATTTCAAACCATGCAGTATCTCTTTTTTCTATTCAAAGAACAGCCTCCTGGTCTATGTACAGGTTCCAAGTAAGCACAATTAAATTTCTGGAATTCCCATTCTTCTCGATGTTATCCACAATTTGTTATGTTCCACACAATCAAATGCTTTTGCATCATCAATAAAACATAGGTAAACATCTTTCTGGTATTATTTGTTTTAAGTCAAGATCAATCTGATATCAACAATAATATCCCTTGTGCCATGCCCTCTTGTAAATTCAGCTTGTACTGCTGCAACATTTTCTAAATATTTTCAGCAATATTTTACTTGCATGTGATATTAATGGCATTGTTCAATAATTTCCATTCTGTGAGATCACCTAACTTTGGAATGGGTACAAATATGGATCTCTTCCAGTCAGTTGGCCAGGTAGTTGTTTTCCAAGTTTCTTGGCATAGATGAGTAAGTGACCAGTGCAACATCCATTTGTTGAAACTTCTTACTGGGTATTCCATTGATTCCTGAATCCTTGTTTTCATTAATTCTATCAGTGCAACTTTGACTTCTTCCTTCAATACATTTGGCTGTTGATCATATACTACTTGAAATAGATGAACATCAATCTTTTTTTTTTTTTTTTTAATTGTGCTTTGGGTGCAATTTTATGAAGCAGATTTGTTTTATATTCAACAGTTCACATACATTTGATTGCATGGTCCCAATGACAATCCCCAACCATAAAAAAAAAAAAAAAAAAACCTCTTCCCCTTTCCTCCCTGTGACTACCCCCTCCCTGTGCTGTTCTTATCTATGGATTCCTGTCTGTATAGCTTTATGTCTATGCAAATGCTTCCTGTCTGATGTCTCATGGCCAATTGATCTAGGGGTGCATCTCCCCAGGGTAGATGTTCTGCATGTAGGTCTTTAGACTTTAGGGCTGAGAGCCAATCCAAGGTGATGACTCCATTTCTAGGTCTGAAGAATAACCCGGGGCCACAGGCTCAGGGCTTCCACCAGTTTCTATCTGACCAGAATGCTGGTCAATTTTGTGTTTCTGAATTTTGTTCCACATTTTTCCTCCCACTCTAACCAGGATCTCCAATGTCGGTCCCTTTCTGAGTGGTTGGCATTGGTAGCCAGGCACCATCTTGTTATTCTAGTCTCAGGATCATGAAAGTTGAGATCCTTGTGGTCCATTATATTTTCAGAATTTTTTTTTTTTCAAAATGACTCATTTTCTTCTCTCTTCTTTGCTCCAGATGAAAGGAGACCAATAGCTGCATCTTAGAAGGCTGCTCAAAAGCTTTAAGGTCTCAGTTGCTACTCACCAAAGTAGGATATAGAACAAGATTTTTATGTACTATGCTGTGCCAATTGAGCATGATATCCATCAAGACTATGGTCCTGAGCCCATAGGCCTGGTGATTCTCTCTCTCAAGGTGTTTGGTTTTCTCTGAGAAAGTTTCCCAATACTGCCTCCTCTGGCAATGTATGTGGATAATTTTGTATCACAAGTACATATGTAACATTATCTTCAGCCAAATCTATCATTGGTCTTCAGTATACTCCTGTTCTCCTACCCCCACTTGATCTACTCACCTCTCTATGCATTTACCCATAGCCTAATGTTTGGTGTCAGGGGTAATGCAGTATTTTGCATGCAATGGTATTTTCCTCTGTTGTCTATATGTTTTGTGAACATTTCTGTGTCTTTCCTTTTTCCATTGTCACCATGGTGTTCACAGATTTTTCTTCATACTGCCACTATCGTCATTCAAATCAACATGTGACCCCAACTAGTCTGAAATTTCCCCTCCTCTTCCTTTGCATCCCCAGTAACCAACAAAGTGAATTTCCCTTCCTAAGTAAACCTTTCCTTGACTTTTTACAGTAATGGACTCATACAATATTTGTCCTTCTGTGATTGACTTATTTAACTCTGCATAATATCCTCCAAATTCATCCATGTTGTGAGATGATTCCTGTATTCTTCGTTATACTTTATTGTAGCATAGTATTCAGTTGTGTGAATGCATCAATTTGGTTATCCATTCATCTGTTGATGGGCGTTTAGTTTGTTTCCATCTCTTTGCCAGACTGAGTTGTGTCGTGATGAACATGCGTGTGCATATGTCTATTCATATCCTGTCTCTCACCCCTTTAAGGTATATTCCTAATAATGGAATAGCTGGATTAAAAGGTATTTCTCTTTTCATGTTTTCTTTTTAAGGAAATGTCATACCATTTTCCACAGTGGCTGTACCATGTTGTAGTTCCATAGGCAGTGAATGAGAATTACAATCACTTTGCACCCTCACCAGCATTTGTTATTTTCTCTCTTGTTGGACTTTGGTATTATTGCTGGGGTGAGATGATATCTCATTGTTGCTTTGATTTGCATAAGTCTAATAGCTAGTGATAGTAAGCATTTCTTCATGTGTTTGTTGGCTGCCTGTATACTCTTTAGCCAACTGTTTCTTCATGTCCTTTGCCCAGTTTTGATTGGAATTATTTGTCTTTTTGATGTTGTGATTTTCTATAAATTTTGGAGATAAGACCCTTATAAGACTTATCATAGCCAAATATTTTTTCTCAAACTGTAGGTTCTCTTTTACACTTTTGGAGAAGTCTTTCAATGCACATAAGAATTTAATTTTCAAAGGTCCCAGTCATCTTGTTTCTCTTCTGCTGCCTGTGCATTTTGGGTTATGCATGATAATTTATTTACGCCATACATTAGGGCCCCCAGATTTGCCCCTAATTTGTCTTTGATAAACTTTATAGTTCTGGGCTTTACATTTAAGATTTTGATCCAACTTGAATTCATTTCTGTGTGTGGAGTGAGGTATGGGTCTTGTTTCGTTTTTCTGCAAGTGGATATCCAATTTTGCCAGCACCATTTGTTAAAGAAGCTATCCCTTCCTCATTTAATGGGTTTTGGCTCTTTGTCAAAGATCAGCTATCCATAGATTGATGGGTCTATTTCTGGGTCTTCTATTCTGTTTCTTTGGTCTATCTGTCTATAATTGTATTAATAACATGTTGTTTGGACTACTGTGGCTTTACAGTAGGGTTTGAAATCCAGGAGTGTGAGATTTCCTACTTTGTTTTCCTTCTACAGCAGTTCTTTGCATATCTGAAGTCTCTTTCCTTTCCATATGAAATGAATGATAGTTTTTTCCATGTCCTTAAAGAATGTTGATGGAGTTTGGATATTGAATGTATAGATTGCTTTGGGTAGTATTGACATTTTCACAATATTCAGTCTTCTTAACCATGAACAAGGCCTGTTCTTCCATTTATTTCAATATCTTTTAGTTTCCTGTAATAGTATTTTGTAGTTTACTTAGTGTAGATCTTATGTGTCTCTGGTAAGATTTATTCCTAGATATTTTATCTTTTTGGTAGCTATTGTAAATGGCATTGTTTTCCTTATTTCCTTTTCAGAGACCTCTTTGTTGATGTAGAGGAATCCAACTTATTTTTGTATGTTGACCTTGTATCCTGTCATTTTGCTGAACATTTCTTTTAATTCCAGAATTTTTTTTGCTAAGTACCTTGAGCTTTCTATGTATGTTGTTGGTGTGTGCTGTCAAGTCAGACCCAATTCATTGTGACCCCTGCTTGGGTTTCTGAGGTGTATCATTACAGAAGTAGATTGCCCAACTTTCCTTCTGAGGAGAGCTAGCTTTACTTCCTCTTTGCCAATTTGGATTCCTTTTATTTCCCTTTATTGTCTTTTTGTACTGGCTAGGACTTCCAATGCAATGTTAAATAGAAGTGGTGATAGAACACATACTTTTCTGGTTCACGTTCACAAAGGGAATGCTTTGAGTCTTTCTTCATTGCCAATAACGTTGGCTGTTGGGTTTGCAGGCATGCCCTTTATAATGTTGAGGATTTTCCCTTCTATCCCAATTTGTTGAGAGTTTTGAACAGGAGTGTGTTGGATTTTATAAAATGCCTTTTTCTGTATCAACTGATATGATCATATGGTTCTTTTGTTTTGTTTAAGTGGTGGATTACATTGATTGATTGAAGCACCCTTGCATAACTCCTTGCATACCTGGTATGAACCACACTTAGTCAATTCCTTTTGATACAGTGACTCTGTGTAATCCTTCCATCTTCTTTTGATGTTTCCTACATCAATTGATATTTTGTCCATAGAATCTTTCAGTATTACAACTTAAGGTTTGAATTTTTTCTTCAGTTCTTTCAGTTTGAGAAATGCAGAACGTGTTTTTGCCTTTTGGTTTGCTAACTCCAAGTCTCTGCACATTTCATTATAATAATTGATGCTGTCTTCTTGAGCTGGTGTTTGAAATCTTCTGTTCATCTTTTTTTATCTTCTCATTTCTTCCATTTGTTTTAGCTACTTTTCTTTCAAAAGCAAGCTTCAGACTCTCTTATGACATTAATTTTGGTCTTTTCTTCTGTTCTGTAATTTAATGAATTTTGCTTTCTTCATTTATGATGCTCTTGATGTCATTCCACAATTCATCAGGCTTTTGGTCATTGGTGTTCAATATGTCAAATCTATTCTTAAGAAGAATTAGACTCTAAATTCAGGTGGGATGTAATCAAGGTCATATTTTGGCTTTCATGGACCTGTTTTAATTGTGTTCATCTTTAACTTGAACTTGTATATGAGCAGTTGTTGGTTTGTTCTACAGTCTTCTCCAGGCCTTTTTTGGCTGAAGATATTTATTTTTTTTTCTCCATTGCCTCTTCCCACAAATGTAGTTGATCTGATTCCTGTGTATTTCACCTGGCAATGTACATGTGTATAGCTGCTGTTTATGCTGTTGAAAGAAGGTATTTGCAATGAATCAGTCACTGGT
>NW_006922566.1:352708-353257 GCF_000298275.1 Orycteropus afer afer
TGTATGTTTGGTCATTTTCAGACTGCAGAAGTTGGTAAAAATCTTAAATTTCTTCATCTTTTGCTTTGGTGGCTGGTGCAAAAGTTTGAATAATAGTAGTATTAACTGGTCCCCCTTGTATGCATATGGATATTATCCTATCAGTGATAGCATTGTACTTCTGGATATATCTTGAAATATTTTTTGGTGACAATCAATGCCATGTCATTTCTCTTAATTCATCAATTTTGAGATTGTTTATTATTAGGATATATTTTAATATAAAGATGTTCAAAAACTAAAAATTAAGATTGGGATTATGACATCATCTGATTTCTAATATCGACATTTTAGTATTATGTGAAAATTGTAAATATCTGTTACATCTAAAGGATATGAAGTACAGTAGGAATCTTTGGTGTCCATGGGGTATCACCTAAGAGTCCCTCTGACTTCAATCCTAGTGGCAGAGGACAAACAAATATGTATAAGTTCAGATGCCACCAACAGCATCCCACAGCGTATTTGTGCTACATATCTTTCAACTTTTTGCCTCAGGTCTTTCATTTT
>NW_006922566.1:356216-356959 GCF_000298275.1 Orycteropus afer afer
CTTCCCTTCAGGGCTCAGGGGTCCAAGATTATCTTCTGTGTCTGTGTTAATTGATTTCCCTTTTCTTTGTTGAAGAGGATCTGTGCAGTCTTTCTGCCTTTTCCACCATCTTGCTGGAACTAGTTGCAAATTTTTCTTCATACATTAATAAGCATTAAAACTTAGGGTGACCCCATGTGCTTCAGAGTAGAATTGTGCTCCATAGGATTTTCCATGGTAATTTTTCATAAGTAGATCACAAAGTCTTTCTTCCAATGTGCCTGTGGGTAGGTTCAAACTTTCAAACTTTTGGTTAACAGCTAAATGAATTAATTGCACCACTCACAGGGACTCCTCTTGCAATGATAGATACACATCCTTATGTATGAACTGACAGATAGCATTTTGGCATATTCAGTATAAAAAAGATTCTTTTGTTTATAGTCAAATCTCTGAAATTGTTATTCCTATTTAAAGGTGAAACAATAATATTGAAAATAAATTCAAATCACACATCATGTAAATATAAAAATATTTTTATATTTATGACACTAAACTATTGACATATATTATTGTTAATCATACCCTGTTAAAGAAATGCCATAAAACATGTTTTAGGTATTTAACATTTCAAAAATGCATCTGTAGCTGAATCCAAAGCAGAGTTTGGACTCTGTGATCAGAATAAATTTGGTCTAGGGAAATAGCATGGTGAAGTAGTGACTTAAAATATAACAATGTACTCAGAAAACAATTTTTAAATT
>NW_006922566.1:357158-358308 GCF_000298275.1 Orycteropus afer afer
CTACCTGATAATGGATGTTTTGGTTCAAGGTAAATGTGTTTTTTATTGCTATTGCCTGGTTTTAAGAGTTTTTTGTTTCAATGATTTTCTGTCATTATAAGAGAATGATAGAATCTGTGAGTCATAAAATGGTGTCGATAAAAGGTTTCTTGATGTATTTAGTACCTTGGCAGACTCTTTGTTCTGTTTATTCACATGAGACCAATAGGGTTTAGTGATATCTATATAAACCCATCGTAATCAATTTGAATTGATTCTGTGAAGAACAGTAGAGTAGAAGTACCTTTCCCCTCACTAAAGAAGTTTGTTTTAGTTTTCAGAAACCATATTTACATGTTTCATGGAGCTAAAGAGTGGTTACCTTTAAATAACATAAAAATATGCTAGACATATTCATCTATCTCATAAGTAACTTCATAACTTCAATAGTAAGTTTCCACCAAAAAATTATCAAGTTATGTCTTAGATATTTTATTGCTTGCATTTTTTAAAATGAAGGATTTTTACTGTTTTCCAAATTATCATGATGATAGCAACTCATTGTAGCTCAAAAAACAGTACTGTGCTACATAAATATGAATGCCTGACCCAAGCCATGGTATTTTCAATCACCTCATATGCATGTAAGAGCTGGACAATGTATAAGGAAGATTGAAGAAGAATTGGTGCTTTTGAGTTGTGGTGTTGGTGAAGAATGCTGAAAGTACCATGGACTGCTAAAAGGACCAACAAATCTGTCTTAGAAGAATTGCAGCCAGAATGCTCCTTGCAAGTAAGAATGGCCTGACTTCATCTCACCTACTTTGGTCATGTGGTCAGAAGGAACCATTCTCTGGAGAAGGATCTCATGCTTGGTAAAGTAGAGGGAGGAATAAGCGGAAGGCCCTCAACAAGAAGGATTAACACAGTGGCTGCAACAATGGGCTCAGCTATAGCAGGGATAGTGAGGCTGGCACAGGACCAGGCAGTGTTTCATTCTGTTGTGCAAAAGGTCACTATGAGTCAGAGATGACTCGGCGGCACATAATACCAACAACGTGAGTTTTCCAATAAGCCCTGTTTTGGCTGTATTCCATGAGTTTTGATATCTATTTTTGTTTTATTTGTTAAATTGTTAGCGACTATTTTATTTCTTGAAACTATGCTTTCT
>NW_006922566.1:358973-360375 GCF_000298275.1 Orycteropus afer afer
TGGGCTCTGTCTTACCTGGGACAAACTCTCTACACCACTTTCTTTCTTAGAACTGAGAGTGGAACTGAGAGTGGGAACAGGGCCAACTTCTCTCCAGTAATAAAATCTCATGAGTAAGCTGTTATAATTGCTACTAGGGTTCCAACATATTTCCCTTACTGACCAGATTTAGAGTCTTAGCTCTACAAGTGGCAGCTGAGTGGAGGAAGGGACCCCCCCAAACACTCAGCGGTGTATGTCTGGAATTTAGCTTCTGATACAGGTAGATGTGAGGTATGAGAAATTCTAGTAGTCACCCGTACCTCCTCCTTTCACGCATGCCCCCCTAGGGAGGTATCTTAAAGAACAACTGAGTGGGAGATGGGAGAAGGGAGAAAGAAGAAACTGTCTTCTTTGACTTGCTCACTAGTAGAGAAGTTCTTCTGTCATATTATTCAGGAAGAGAATGTAGAAAAATAATTCACCATGCCTCAAATGTCAGAGACTCACCATTCTTAATGAATTTTCATGGATTTTCTTGAATAAAAAATTGCTTTGATGGCTGTCTGTTCTTAGGACATTGTACAGATCATTTAATAAGCACTTTGGTGTTTGTTTGTTTTCTGTTTGTTTGTTTCGTTAATAATTCTCACAAACTATGATTGACTTTCTGAGGAGCATGTTGATGGAGTTATCATTTTCAAAGTAATATTCAATAGTGTATTATATCTACTTTTTTTAAAATTATCATTTAGATGTTTCTCTGAAATGTGTTAAAACCTAAAAAAAAAGAAAAATTAAGAATTTTGTGTTATCAGAAGATAATTTTGAATCACTTCAAATAAAGTAATGATCCATAAACCTCTCACCTTATATTTAATTTTACAATATAGTTGTATGTGTCGAAACACATTTTCTAATTCACTCTAAATTATCATACAGGTAGGAAAATATTGAAATATATGCTTCACATATGTAGTACAAACCCACTGCCACTGAGTCAAGTCCAACTCACAGTGACCTCCACTGAATTTCCAAGGCAGTAAAACTTTACAGAAGTATATTGCCCCAGTTTCCTTCAGCAGAGCAGCTGGTGGGTTTGAACTCCAACTTTCTGACTAGCAGTTAAATGCCTTAGGCCTGAGCCACGTGAGATCCTTATATATATAATCCAGGGATATATTTATTTATTAAAAAAATCATTCTTACCAATGCAATTAAATGTGCATTATTAACGATTTGCTCTGTTACTTTCATCTTTTGTCAATTTATAGGCATTTCCTTTCATCAGTTACTAAAGCCTATGCATGCACTCACTTGAATTCATAGTCATTTAAATTAAGTAGAATTGCTTTGAAGTAAGTCTCAGGCCATTTTAGTGCAGTTCCATGTTAATGCAGAATATGACACTTTTAGTTGGGGG
>NW_006922566.1:361550-362829 GCF_000298275.1 Orycteropus afer afer
CAGGAGCTTGCAAGCAATCTGAGGGAACCCTGGTATCATAGTGCCTAAAGCATTTGACTGCAATCAGAAGGTTTGTGGTTCACACCCACTAGCCACTTTGTGGAAGGAAGACTGGGCAATCTACTTCTGTAAATATTTACCACCTTGGAAACCAAAGGGGGTTGATATGAGTCAGAATCAACATGATGGAAGTGAGTTTTGTTTTTTTGGTTTTTCAAGCAATGTGAACATAAAAAAGCACTAGAAATGTTTAACCTTATGCATGGCTGCAATAGAAAAGCATAGGAAACATGACTGAAATAAATGGAAGGTGGCTGGCAGATGTTAAGTGTAATTGTAGTTCAGAGAAGAATTGCCAGCTACGACCACTCTAAGTCAGGATAATCCCATAATCAATATATAGCTGCCATATTGAATGAATGACTAGGCTAGATTGAAAATGTAATATGCTATTTATTCTCCAAGTATCTAACACAAATACCTAAACATTTTATGTCCTGCAGAAAATGAGCAGTTCAAAATAATTCCACAGAAAGTCATGCTGACATTGCTATCTTTGAATATTTCAGTATCCACAAATTCACTTTCCCTAGGGACCAGGCTGAAAAATCAGTTTCAGGGGAAAACAAAAATTAAAATACCCTGGGTCACTGAGAAATAGGAAAGAAAGTAGAAGTCAATTAAGTGGATAGTTCTCAGATTTGGTTCTGATATTAAAGCAATATGCTGATTGTAGACTTTTGAATCAGCCTTCAATTTAAATCTCATTTGTTCACTAATTTAAAATAGGTACTGGGAAAATTATTTAACTTTTGAACACTTTAGGCATTTTATTATATTTCACAGACCAGTGTTTTCTTGAATAAAGTTTGATTTACAAAATACTGTGTGATATTAGGGATCTCTCGTGGCGTAGTACCTAAGGAATTTGACTACTAACCAGAAGGCTGGCAGTTCAAACCCACCAGCCACTCCTGAGATGGAAGGTTAGGCAGTCAACTTCCATAATGATACCACCTCGGAAATCAAAGGAGGGGTCGCTATGAGTCAGATCTGACTCGACAGCAGTGTGTTGCATTGTTGTTGTTTGTTGTTATATTAACCACTACAAACACTCCAGGGAGTTAGCACCACATCAAGAAAGGGCAAATCATGATACATGCATGGTGGCATAGTGCCTAGGGCATTTGACTGTGTGATAGTTGAAGATGTGTCAACTTGGCTGGACTCCAGTTGTGAGTGGTGGTTCCCATGATGGATCACATGACTGCGTTCTAAG
>NW_006922566.1:363255-369079 GCF_000298275.1 Orycteropus afer afer
GTTCAAACCCACCAGCCACTCTGCAGAAAGAAGACAGGGCAAGAATTGTGAGTAGCTTACAAACAAGCTGAACACAGAAATTATAAAGAAATAATGGTACTGCACATCACTGTAATAACAAAGAAGGTAGCAAACTTTATTGAAATGAATAAGTTAATTAATAAGTAAAAAGAGTGCAGCAGATGCTAAGTCTAATGGTTTACAGACGCCTTATCAGCTACCACAGACCTGATTTGTGAAAATCTCTACATGGACGTAAGTCAAGTGATTGAAGAGATGATGGAGCTGCTTCAAAACAGCATTAATAAAATAAAATAACAAACACCAGTGACTGAGTATCTACTATATGTTCTTCAATGTATCAACAACTTTACCTACAAACTCTTGTTTGGAAACATCACTGGAAGGGAACTATACAATGACATTATGAACTAGTTTAGCTTTCTTGTTGTTTAGTTTGTTTTAGTTTTTGGTTTGTAGGGAACTGTGGGAATCCATTCTTAGAAAATAATATGCATAACTCTATGAAAGACAACCCTCGGAAGGAAGATGGGGCAATCTACTTCCGTAGTGATACTGCCTCGGAAACCCAAGGAGGGGTCGGTATGAGTCATGTCTGACTCGACAGCACATAACAACAAAAACAACAATGAAAGAAAACATCACTACAGTACCTAATTTTGAACAGTTATTATATGGATACTATGGATACCTATTGTACTTAGAGAATAAAAGCAAATGTGTTAAATATTGACAAGAAAATAACTGACCCAATTGATTTAAACTATTTTTGTTTTTAGGTGCCTTCAAGTCTGCTGTGACTCATAGTGACCATATGGAAAACAGAACACAGCACTTCTCTGTTTTATGCCATCCTCACATTCTTTGCTATGCTTGAGCCCCTTGTTGCAGCCACTATGTCAATCGATCTTGTTAAGGTCTTCCCCGCTTTCATTGACCCTCCACCTTACCAAGCATGATATCCTTCTCCAGGGAATGGTCCCTTCTGGTCCCTTCTGAAAACATGACCAAAGTAGGTGAGATGAAGTCTGGCCATTCTCGCTTCCAAGAATTCCAGCTGTACTTCTTCCAGGACAGATTTATTTGTTCTTCTAGCAGTCCATGTTACTTTCAGTATTCTTTGTCAACCTCACAATTAGAAGACAATAACTCTTCTTCAGTCTTTCTTATTCATTATCCAGCTTTCACACATATATGAGACCATTGAAAATACCTTGGCTTGAGTTAGCCTTGAAAGTGACATTGTTGCTCCTAAACACCTTAAAAAGGTTATTTGCAGCAAATTTGCCCAGTGCAATATGGCTCTCCATTTCTGGACTGCTACTTCCAAGGGTGTTGATTGTGGATTCAAATAATATGAAATCCTTATACCTTCAATCTTTTCTCCATTGATCGTGATGTTGGTCATTGTGAGGATTTTGTTTTCTTTATGTTGAGATGTAATCCATACTGAAGATTGTAGTCTTTAATTTTCATTAGTAAGTGCTTCAAGTCATCTTCACTTTCAGCAAGTCAAGTTGTATCACCTGCATATCACCTGCAGGTTGTTAATGATTCTTCCTCCAATCCTGATTCCCCATTCTTCTTCACATAGTCCAGCCTCTTGGATTATTTGCTCAATATATAAATTGAGTAAATATGGTGACAGGATGCAACCCTTACAAACACCATTCCTGATTTTAAACCATGCAGTATCCTTTTGTTCTGTACAAATAATAGCCTCTTGGTCTAAGTACAGCTTCCTCATGAGCACAATTAAGAGTTCCGGAATTCCAATTCTTGACAATATTATCCATAATTTTTCATGATCCATATAGTTGAATACTTTGCTTAGTCAATAAAACACAGGTAAAGATCTTTCTAATATTCACTGTAAGCCACGATCTACCTGACATCAACAATGATATACATTATGCCAAGTTTCTTTCTGAATCCAGCTGGAATGTCTGGAAGTTCCCTGTCAATATACTGCTGCAACTATTTTTGAATTAGCTTCAGCAAAATTTTACTTGTATGTAATGTAAATGATGGGAGCTCTGGTAGCATAGTGCTTAAGGCACTTGACTGCTAACCAGAAGACTGGTGGTTCAAACCCACTAGCCACTCCTTGGAAGGAAGATGGGGCAATCTACTTCTATAGTGATACTGCCTCAGAAACCCAAGGAGGGGTCTCTATGAGTCAGGTCCAACTCAATGGCACATAACAGCAATAACAACAATGTAAATTATACTGTTTGATAATTTCTACACTCTACTGGATCATCTTTCTTTGGAATCAGCACAAATATGGATCTCCTCCAGTAAGATGGACAGTTACCTGTCTTATAAATTTCTCGGCATAAAGGAGTGAGTTCCTCCAGTGTTGCATTGATTTATTGAAATATCTCAAGGTGAATACTGTCAATTTGTGGAACCTTTTTTTTGCCAATTCTTTCAGTGCAGTTTGGATTCTTCCTTCAGTACCATTGCTTCTTGATCTTGTGCTACCTCCTGAAATACCTAAATGGCGATCAGTTATTTTTGGCACAGTGATTTTGTGCATTTCTACTATCTTTGTTGATGTTTCCTGCATCATTCCACATATTTTGCCATAGAATCCTTCAATACGGAAATTGGAGGCAAGAATCTTTGCTTCAATTTTTTCAGCTTGAGAAATATCCAGAATTTTCTTCTGCCCTCCCCCTTTTAAATTCTGTCATGGCACATTTCATTACAAAACTTTATCTTTTCAAGTTGCTGTTTGAAATCTTCTTTTCAGCTTTTTTATTTCTTCATTTCTTCCACTCACATTAGCTACTCTCCATTCAACAAGTTTCCGTCTCCTGTGATGCTTATTTGGTCTTTTCTTTCTTCTTTTTTCCTCTTTTTTTTAAATTGTGGTGAAAACATATGCAATGATACATATGCCAATATAGCAGCTTCTCCCATTACAGCTCAGGGATATTGATGATGTGTTTTATGTTGTGCCATCATTATTACTACCCCTCTCCAAAATGTTCTACTACCATTAGCATAAACTCAATGCTTTCCAAAGAAATGTTTCCCCCATCTTCCTCCCTTATACTCCTGATAATCTTTGGTACACACACACACACACACACACACATATGTAATTTAGTTAGTCATATTTAAGCCTATCTAGGAATTTAGCACCCCCCCCATCCCTGATAACCAACAAAGAATGTTTCCTCCCATTTATAAACTTTTCCTTGACTTTACTATGTTGTGTTTTTGTTGTTGTTTGCTATCGAGTCAGACCCGACTCATAGCGACCCCTCCTTGGGTTTCCGAGGCAGTCTCACCATGGAAGTAGATTGCCCAACCTTCCTTCCAAGGAGTGACTTTACTATAGTGGACTAATAACACATTATCTGTCCTTCTATGATTGACTTATTTCACTCAGCATAATGTCCTCCAACTTCTTCTATGTTATGCAGTGTTTTGCAGATTCTGCATTGTATTTTTAGAGTTGCACAGTATTGCACTGTGTGTATGGACCACAGTTTGTTTATCCATTACTTGGTTGATGAGCACTTAGGTTGTTTCCATTTCTTTGCTATTATGATTAGTGCTATGATGAATATGGGTGTGCACATATCTGTTTGTGTTCTGACTCTCACTTTAGGATATATATCAAGTAAAGAGATTGCTGGATCAAATGATATTTCTATTTCCAACTTTTTAAGGAATAGCCATACCAATTTCCACAGTGGTTGTATCATTTTACACTCCTGCCAGCAGTGTATGAGTGTCCTGATCTCTCCATATCTTCATCAGCCATTTTTATTTTCTATGTTGTTGAACTTTGCTAATAATGCTGGGGCAAGATGGTATTTCATGGTTGTTCTATTTGCACCTCTCTAGTGGCTAATAATCACAAGCATTTCTTCATGTGTTTGTTGGCTTCCTGAATATCTACTTTGGTGAAGTGTCTGTTCATGTCTTCTGCCCATTTTTCAATTGGATTGTTTGTTTATTTAATGTTGAGGTGTTGGAGCTTTTTATAAATTTTAGAGATAAATATTTTGTCTGATATGCTATTGCTGAGTATTTTTTCTCATTCTGTTGTTATTGTTAAGTGCTATTGAGTCATCTCCAACTCATAGCGACCCCATGCACAGCAGAATGAAACACAGCCTGCTCTGGAGTCAGCTCCATGATTCTTGTTACATTTGAGCCCATTGCCACTGCCACCATGTCAATCCAAGTGGTTGAGGGCCTTCCCCTCTTTCGTCAATCCTCCAGCTTACCAAACATGACATCTTTCTCCAGGGAATGGTCCCTTCCGACAAAATGACCAAAGTAGATGAGACGAATTGTGGTCATTCTCACCTCCAAGGAGCATTCTGGCTGCATTTCCTCCAGGACAGACCTGTTAGTTCTTTAAGCAGTCCACGAACAGTACTTTCAGCATTCTTCACCAACACCACAGCTCAAAAGCATGAATTCTTCTTCAGTCTTCCTTATTCACTGTCCAGCTCTCACATACATATGAGGCAATTGAAAATACTATGGCTTGTGTCAGGAGCACCTTTGTCCCCACGGAGACATTTTTGCTCTTCAGCACTTGAAAGTGGTCCTTTGCAGGTGATTTTCCCAGTGCTATTCATTGTCTGATATCCTGACTGCTGCTTCCATTTGCATCAATTATAGAACCAAGCAATGTGAAAGTTTTGACAATTTCAATCTTTTCTCCATTTATCATAATGCTGCTTATAGGTTCAATTGTGAGGATTTTTGTTTTCTTTATATGGAGATGTAATACATACTGCAGACTGCATTCTTCAATCTTCATCAGTAAGTACTTCAAGCTATCCTCACTTTCAGCAAGCAAAGTTGTGATGTCAGTTTATCACAGGTTATTAACGATTCTTCCTCCAATTCTGATGCCATGTTTTTCATCATATAGTCCAGCTTCTCTGATTATTTACTCAACATACAGATTGAACAAATATGGTGAAAGGATACAACCCTGGCACACTTCCTTCTTGATTTTAAACCATGCAGTGCTCCCTTTTTCTGTTTGAACAACAGCCTCCTGATCTATGTACAGGTTCCTCATGAGTACAATTAAGTGTTCTGGAATTCTCATTCTTCTCAACATTATCCACAATATGTTATGATCCACACAATCAAATGCTTTTGCGTAGTCAACAAAACACAAGTAAACATCTTTCTGGTACTCTTTACTTTGAGCCAAGATCCTCTGACATCAGCAGTGATATCCCTTGTTCCTCATCCTCTTCTGAATTCAGTCTGCACCTCTGAAAGTTCTCTGGCAATATACTGCTGCAACCATTTTTGAATTATCTTCAGTTAGATTTTACTTGCATGCAATGTTAATGATATTGTTCGATAATGTCCACATTCTGTGGGATCACCTTTCTTTGAAGTGGAATCAAATATGGAACTCTTCCAGTCAATTGGCCAGCTAGCTATCTTACAAATCTCTTGGAATAACCGAGTGAATGCCTCTGGCTTGGCATCTGTATGTTGAAACATCTCAATGGGTATTCTGTCAATTCCTGGAGCCTTATTCCTTGCCAATTCCCTCAGCACAGCTTAGACCTCTACCCTCAATACCATTGGTTCTTGAACATATGCCACCTCCTGAAATGGATGAAGATCGATCAGTTCTTTGTGGTACAGAAACTCTGTGTATTCCTTCCATTTTCTTTTGATGCTTCCTACATCATTAGATGTTTTGCCCATAGAATCTTTCAATATTGCAACGCGATGCTCAATTTTTTTCCTCAGTTCTTTCAGCTTGAGAAATGCCAAGTGTGTTCTTCTCTTTTGGTTT
>NW_006922566.1:369849-370362 GCF_000298275.1 Orycteropus afer afer
TTAACTAATTTTCCTTGTAGGCATATGGATATTATCCTATTCCTGACAGCATTGTACTTCAGGACAGATCTTGAAACATCCTTTGTGATGATGAACGCTATACCATTCCTCTTCAATTTGTCATTCCTGGCATAATAGATCATATGGTCGTCTGATTCAAAATCCCCAAAACTGGTCCAATTCATCTCACTAATGCTGAGGATGTCAATCTTTATGTGTTCCATTTCATTTTTTACAATTTCCTATTTTCCTAGATTCACACTTCATACATTCCATGTTCAGATTATTAATGGATGATTCAGCTGTTTCTCTTCAATTTGAGTTGTGCCACATCAGCACATGGAGGTCCTGTAAGACTTACTTTATCCATATTATTAAGTTTGATTCTACTCTAATAAAGCAGCTCTTTCCCAGTCCTATTTTGAGTGCCTTCCAACCCAAGGTGCTAGTCTTCCTGCACTGTGTCAGACAATGTTTCCAAGCTATTCATAAAGTTGCCCAGTAATGTATCAG
>NW_006922566.1:370692-371301 GCF_000298275.1 Orycteropus afer afer
TCTTCTTTTTCCTTTGATGGACTTTATAGTTTTAGGTTTCATATTTAAGTTTTGATCCATCTGGAGTTTATTTTTGTGTGTGGCATGAGGTATGGGTTTTGTTTCCTCTTTCTTCAAACAGATATCAAGTTTTGCCATCACTGTTTTTGAAAGAGACTATCTCTACCCTGTTTAATGGATTTCAGCCCTTTATCAGCTGATGATAGGTGGATGGATTTATTTCTGAGATCTCAATTCTGCTCCACTGGTTTATGTGTCTGTTGTTGTACCAATATCAGGCTGTTTTGTCAACTCTGGCTGTGTAGTAGGTTTTGAGATCCAGGAGTGTGAGACCTCCTACTTTGTTCTTCTTTACTAATGCTTTCCTTATTTGAGGTCTTTCCCCTTTCCATATAAAATTAGTGATTGTTTTTTCCATGTCTTTAAAGAATGTTGATGAAATCTAGATTGGGGTTGCATTGAAAATATAGATTGCTTTTGAGCAGTGTTGACATTTTCACAATGTCCAATCTTCCTATTCATGAGCATGGTATGCTCTTCTATTTAAGAGCCTTCCATATAAGATCTCTTATAGTTTCTTGAAGGAGCTCTGGTAGCATAGTGCCTAAG
>NW_006922566.1:372402-373384 GCF_000298275.1 Orycteropus afer afer
ATTATTATTTTTTTTTTTTTGACATATTATTAAAGTCTATTGCTTAAGATTTTGTTGAAGATTTTTGTATCTATATTCATGAGGGATATCAGACTTTAGTTTTCCTTTCCAGCAGTGTCTACATGCTTTTGGTATCAGAGTTATGCTTGCTTCATAACATGAATTTGGGAGGATTGCACCCTTTTCTATGTTCTGGAATAGTTTGAGTAGGCTTCGTGTTAGCTCTTTTCTGAATGATTGGTAAATTCTCCAGTGAAACCATCTGGGCCAGAACTTTTTTTTTGTTGGTAATTTTTGCAAGGTCTGCTCAATTTCTGCTTTTTTCATGGGTCTGTACAAATTTTCTATCTCAGTTTGTGTTAGTTTATGTAAATAGTGTGTTTCTAGAAATCTGTCCATTTCTTCTAGATTTTCAAATTTGTTGGAGTACACTTCTTCATTGCATCCTGATATTATTCATTTTATTTCTGTTGGTTCTGTTGTGACATCACTCCTTTCATTTCTTATTTGCATCTTCTCCTTCTATTCCTTTGCTAAGTTTGCCAGTGGTTTATTGATTTCACCAATCTTTTTAAAGATCCAATTTCTAGTCTCATTAATTTTTCTCATTGTCTTTCTATTTTCTGTTGCATTTATTTCTGCTCTAATCTTCATTATTTTTTTTTTCTTCTGGTGACTGTAAGCTTTATTTTGTTAGTCATTGGAGATGTTGGGTTAAGGTGTTAATTTTGGCTCTTTCTTCTTTTATAATGTGTGCATCTATTGTTATCAATTGCCCTCTGATCACTGCTTTTGTTGTGTCCCAAAGATTTTGGTAGGTTTTGTTCTTATTCTCATTTGAGTTGAGAGATGTTTCAGTTTATTTTTTATTTCTTCTATTACCAGTAAAGATCATGGGACTGGCACAGGACTGGGCAGTGTTTCATTCTTCTATACATGAGGTTGCTATGAGTCAGAGATAGCACCTAACAACATTACCCAG
>NW_006922566.1:378289-379459 GCF_000298275.1 Orycteropus afer afer
TTGGAAATGACTCGACGGCACTTAACAACAACAACAAAAGACGAAGATAATTTTTTTTTTTTTTTTACCAACTTCTGTGTCCTAAAATTGGCCAAACATGAAATCAAGATATATTGACCAAGAAGACATTATTTAATAAATATCTATGCACCCAATGAAAGAGCTGCAAAACACATAAAACAATATTAACTGAATTGAAAGGAAAAATAGACAATTTTACAATAGTAGTGGTAGACTTTAACACACTACTTTCAAGGAAGGAAAAAAAAAGAGAAAAGAAAAACTCAAAAGAAGAACTCAATAACAATCAACGAATTTAATTTCATAAACATATTCAGAGCATTCCACCCAACAGTAACACAGTACACATTCTTCTTCTGTGCACATGGCTCTTTCTCTAGAATTGATCATATTTTAGGCCCCAAAACAAACCTCAATAAATTAAAAAAAAAAAAAAAAAAAAAAAATTGAATACAAAGCACCTTCTTGGATCATAATGCAACAAAATTAGAAGTCAGTAAGAAGACCAAGGAACAAAAATCAAATATGTAGAAACTGAGTAAGACACTGCTCAAAAACTACTGGGTAACATCAGAAATAACGTGTGAAATGATAATAATAATAATAATAATAATAATAATAGTAATAACATTCCTACAAACAAAGGAGAATGAAGATACAACTTACCAAAACCTTTGGGACACAGTGAAAACATTACTCAGAAGTCAATTTATAACAATAAATGTACACATCAATAAAGAAGGAAGAATCAAAATCAAGACTTTAACTCAACAATTCCAACAATTAGAAAAGAACAATAAAAGGAACTTATGGCATCCAGACATGGGGAAATAATAAAGACCAGAGCAGAAATAAATGAAGCACAAAAAAGAACAAAAATCAGCAAAACAAGAATCTGGTTCTTTGAAAAGATTAAGATCATTGTCAAACCACTGGCAAATCTAACAAAGGAGAAGAAAGAGAAGGTGTAAATAACACAAGAAATAAATGAAAAGGATAACATCATGATGGAACCAACATTAGTAAAAAATATAATAACAGAATATTATGAAGACTGTACTCAAACAGTTTTGAGACTCTAGAAGAGATGGACAAATTTCTAGAAGCATAAGACCTACCCAATCTAAGATAAAGTACTTAAACAGATCC
>NW_006922566.1:380097-381637 GCF_000298275.1 Orycteropus afer afer
CTTCTATCACCATTTCAATATAATATTGTGTTAGAAGTCCTAGCCAGGGCAATAAAGCAAGAAAGATAAATTAAAGTCATCCGTGTTGGCAAAGAAGAAGTAATGCTATCTCTATTCTCAGATGACGTGACTATATACGTAGTAAACCCGAGAAACTCAGCAAAAATATTATTGGAACTAATAGAAAGTTTTGGCAAAGTGGCAGGTACAAGGTCAACATACAAAAATTAATTAGATTCCTGTACACCAATAGAGAACTCTGAAAAGGAAATAAAGAAAACAATACCATTTATAATAGCTACCAAAAAGATAAAATACTTAGGAATACATCTTACCTGGGAAATAAAAGACTACCACAAGAAAGTACAAGAGATCTACATAAATGGAAGAACACACCTTGTTCATGGATGGGAAAACTGAATATTGTGAAAATGTCAATACCACCCAAAGCAATCTACATATCCAATGCAATCCTGATCCAGATTCCATCAACATTCTTTAAGAACATGGAAAAACTAATTACTAATTTCATATGGAAAGGAAAGAGACCTTGCATAAGGAAAGCACCACTGAAAAAAAGTAGGCGGTCACACAGTCCTGGATCTCAAAATGTACTATACAGCCACAGTAGCCAAAACAGCATGGTATTGGTACAATGATGGACAGATAGGCCAATGGAACAAAATAGAAAACCCTGAAATATCTTTCTGTGGACAGCTGGTCTTTGACAAAGGGCTAAACTCCATTAAATGGGGGAGAGATGACTTCTTTGACAAATGGTTCTGGCAAAATTGGATATCTACTTTCAGCAAAATGAAACAAGACCCATACCTCACCCCATACACAAAAACAAACTCAAGTTGGATCAAAGACTGAAATGAAAAACCCAAAACTATAAAGTTCTTCAAAGCTAAAATAGGGGTAAATTTAGGGACCTTAATTTATGGCATAAAGAGATTATCAAGTATAATCCAAAATGCACAAGTAACAGAATAGACACTAAATGACTGGGACCTTTTAAAAATTAAATTCTTATGTGCATCAAAAGCTTTCTCCAAAAGGGTATGAAGAGAACTTACAGATTGGGAAAAAATATTTGGCTATGGTATATCTGACAAGGGACTTACCTCCAAAATTTATAGAAAATTTCAGCACCTCAACACCAAAACCACATATAATCCAATTAAAAAATGGGCAAAGGACATGAACAGAAACTTCACTAAAGAAGATGCACAGGCGGCCAACAAGCACCTGAGGAATTGCTTTTGATCACTAACTATTAGAGAGATGCAAATCAAAACAACAAGATATCATCTCACCCCAGCAACAACAGCAAAATTCAATGAGATAGAAAATAAAAAAATGCTGATGAGGCTGAGGTGAGATTGAGACTCTCATACACTGTTAGTGGCACTACAAAATGGTACAGTCACTGTGGGAAATGGTGTTTTGGTTACCTAGTACTGCTCTGACAAGAATATACCACAAATGGAATGGCTTGAAGAAACAGGAATTTATTTTCTTATAGTTTGGAGGTTTT
>NW_006922566.1:383262-384850 GCF_000298275.1 Orycteropus afer afer
CTTTTAAAACAAACAAAAACAAAACTGGGGGTGGGAGGGCAACACACCCAGGCTCTGCAAGGCACAATCCTGGATGGAACCCCACAAATGAAGAAAGTGAATGGAGGAAGGTGGATGGCCACACCTCTGTTCACCAAGAAGGAGAAGAGCACAAGAGTAACAAGGGGAATTCACACTTCTCTAGTCACCAGTCTCCAGTGAGGTTGCCTATGCTCTCCTCATCAGGCAAAGCCCACTCCTAAGTCACAGTCCAAGAACACCACTCCCACTCACTCAAAATGTCTATGCTGGCTGTTTGCAAACATCAAAAATAGCTGCACACTCAGGAAAGCCTCTGTAGTCCATAGGTCTGTTCTTTGTTCCTAGCTTTTCTTTGTTCTGGTTGTCAGACACCAGTGCAGTCCTTCCCCATGCAGCCTTGAGGAGCAGAGTTGATTCTTAGGTTGATATCAAGAGCTATTCAAAATGGATGTGTTTTCAGGACAGCCAGCAGTCTGCATCTCCAGTTGTCTCCTTACTCATTGTTTCATTCAAATTCTTCTACTCGTAGTTATTTAATGTACTTCTCTATCCTTGTCTTTAAAGCTCAGGTTTCTAGGATCATCTTCTGCATTGGTTTCAATTGGCTTCTCATTGCTTTGTTGCAGAGGGTCTATGTAGCTTGTCTGCCTAATCTGCCATCTTGCTGGAACTCTCTTTCCTGTCTTCTTAATGATCTTTTGCTTTCTTTATGTATGATGTGCTTGATGTCATCCCTCCATTCGTCTGGTCTTTGCTTATAAGTGTTCAGTGCATCAAATTTTGATGGTCTCTAAGTTCAAGTGGGATGTAATCAAGGTTGTATTTTGGCTCTTGTTGTTGTTGTTATGTGCCGTTGAGTGGGACCTGACTCCTAGCAACCCCTCCTTTGTTTTCCAAGGTGGTATCACTACCAAAATAGATTGCCCAACTTTCTTTCTGAGGAGTGGATAGTGGGTTTGAACGACCAGCCATCTGGTTAGCGGTCAAGTGCCTTAGGCACTACACTACCAGAGCTCCTTTGGCTCTCCTGGATTGTTTTAATTTTCTTCAACTTCAACTTGAATTTCATCTACTGGTATTATTTTGATTGCTAACATTGAGCTTCTTCATTGCTTCTTTCCACAGATGTAGTCTATCTGATTAATGTATACTCCATTTGGCAAGGTTCACATGCATAATCACTGTTTATGTTGTTGAAAAAAAGTATTTGCAATGAGTAAGTCATTAATCTTGCAAAATTCTATCATGCAATTTCTGCTGTCATTTCTATCACTGAGGCCATATTCTTCAAATACAGTTAATTCTTGTTTCCAATTTTGCCTTCCAATCACTAGTAATAATAAATCTTGATTCCTTGTTTGGTTAATTTTAGACTGCAGAAGTTCATAACATCTTCAATTTCTTCATCTTTGGTTTAGTGGTTGGTGTGGAAATATGAATAACAGTAATATTAAATGATCTTCCTTGTAGGTGTATAGATAATATCTTATCACTGACAGTATTGTACTTCATGATAGATCTTGAAATATTATTTTTTATTATGTATGTTATTGCATTCCCTTTCAAT
>NW_006922566.1:388100-389262 GCF_000298275.1 Orycteropus afer afer
AGACTTAAGCTTTATGATATCACATTTTTGTGCCTCTCCTTGGACCGCGAGTTAACATGCCCAATGGTGAAATTTCAACTGTACAAAAATAGGTCCAAAACAGGGAATCATCATATTAGAATGGATGCAGGCTGAGTATTAATGTCTAATAAATGTTTACCACATTTCCAAGTAGTAATGCTAAATTTCATTACATTGTTGCCACAATAAAGTAAGAACCCTGTGTTTATATCATGTATGCTATATGAATCCATTGGTTCAAAGCCACCAGCCTCTCCTCGGAAGGAAGATGGGAAAATCTATTTCCGTAGTGATACTACCTTGGAAACCCAAGGAGGGGTCGCTATGAGTTGGTTCTGACTCAAAGACACATAACAACAACAACAACAACAACAATGTGAATCCGTTACCAACATATTTATACTTTTCTATTGTCAACCTTTTGGGTATATCATATCAAGTATTCACAATTCTACTTGATTCTTAATTTGGTTTGTCTTGTTTCTTCAAAATAACAGATTGAAGTTTCTCCTGAATTTATTAAATCAATGGCATCGATTTCTATTATGTAAAGACTGTAAAATTCCCCTTCTGTTATATAGCAGTTCCCCTCTTAAAATATTTCTTCTTTGCATTCTTATATATTTATTATGTGTTTTCAAGAGTTACAGTTTCCTTATAAAATATAATCTATTAAAAGTATCTCTAGCTTCTGTTTCATATATCTTGGTATATTTTCACGTTTTTGTTCTTTCCAACTACAGTATAATATCAAGAAAGAATGAAAATAAAACACTTAATTTAAAATCTACATAGTGGTAGCATAGTCCCTAAAGCACTTGACTGCTATCCAGAATGCTGGCGGTTCAACCCACCAGCCACTCCTCGGAAGGAAGGTTGTGCAATCTACTTCTGTAGTGATACTGCCTCGGAAACCCAAGGAGGAGTCACTATGAGTCGGGAACAACTCCATGGCACATAACAACAACAATAACAACAAAACTAGAGAGCTCTGGTGGCATAGTGCCTAAGACATTTGACTGCTAACCAGAAAGCTGGCAGTTGAAACCCACCAGCCATTCCTCGGAAGGAAGTCTGGGCAATCTACTTCCTTAGAAATACTGCCTTGGAAACCCAAGGAGGGGTCATTATGAGTTGAAAT
>NW_006922566.1:389577-390638 GCF_000298275.1 Orycteropus afer afer
CCAAGGAGGGGTCACTATGAGTCAGGGCCCACTCGACGGCACATAACAACAACAACAATGTTCACAGTAGTCCTGGTGGCACAGTAGTTGAAATGCTTGGCTGCTAACCAAAAAGTTGGCGATTTGAACCCACCAGCCACTTCTTGTGAGAAAGATTAGAAAGTCTGCTTCCAGATTTACAGTCTTGGAAACCCTAAGGGATAGTTCTATTCTGTCCTATAAGGTCACTATGAATCCAAATCATATCAATAGCAGTGGGTTTGGTTTGGTTATGTTCTCAGTGCCATTTCTTAAAACAACAACTACAAAACCTGAATTCCATCTTTAAAAGTTTTCTTGCCATTGTGGTACCTGAATTCCTTAAGAAAAAAAAAAAAAAAAATACTTATCCACTTGTCTCCATTGCTTTCCCTGTACACGCTGGCATTACTAAATTACCTCTTGTGCAAAAGGATTATAGAAAAGGACTTAAAATATTGGAAAAAATAAATATGCTGAGTTTTATGTACTTTATGTTTACTTAGTTCCCAAGATTACTATTTTACACTAACATATGATTTATTTTCACTAAAAACCAAGCTCACTACTGTCGAGTTGGATTTAACTCATAGCAATCCCTTCTTGGGTTTCTGAGGCATATCACTATGGAAGTAGATTGACTAACCTTCCTTTTGAGAAGTGTGTGGCGTGGTAGGTTTAAACTGCCAGGCTTCTGGTTAACAGTCAAATGCCTTAGGCACTAAACCACCAGAGTTCCCTTATTTTCCCTAGCACAACATTTATAAATTCTCATTAGTGATAATTCCAAAGTACCTTGAAGTTATACTAAAGGCTGGACACACAAACCAGAAAATGTATCTGCTAACTCTGAATGTCCCTATGTTACATTTTGTAGATATATTTGATGCTGCCAGAGTGATATTACCATTGTTGCAGAGGTTCAATTCTCTTATTCCCTTCATTCTAATGACATAAAATTAAAGATAAATTCTAATTGCACAGATAATGGCTTGCAACTTGCCTTAATATTAGTATTTTTGGAAAAATAACCCCTCCCCCCT
>NW_006922566.1:391404-398428 GCF_000298275.1 Orycteropus afer afer
TCCTTCCGAGGAGTGGCTGGTGGGTTTGAACCGCCAGCCGTCTGGTTAGCAGGCAAGTGTCTTAGCCACTATGCTACCAGAGCTCCCATGATAGGAGACCATTAACTGCATCTTAGATGGCTGCTTTAAAGCTTTTAAGACCCCAGTTGCAACTCACCAATGTAGGATGTTTAACAAAGTTTTTATGTATTTTGCTGTGCCAATTGAGTCTGGTGTCCCCCAGTACTATGGTCCTGAGTTGGTTGATCCATTGGATCTCTCTCCCACAGTGTCTGTCTGTCTGTGAGGGATTACTCTGTCAGTCCTCCATTGTTTCTGTAAGGATTGCGGATATTTTGTATCACTGGTATCTGAGCAAGATTAACCTCAGCTGAATCTAACCTTGGTCTAGAGTATAATACTGTTCTCTGACCCAGATCTGATCTTCTCAGATGGTTATGTGTTTATCGGTAGCCTGGTGTTTCATGTTAGTGGTAATTCAGGATTATGGATACACTGGTTGGTATTAGCATCTATTGTCTGTATCTTATGTGCACAATTCGGTGTCCTCCCTTTCCCTAATATTATCATGGTGGTCACTGCTCTATCTATACTGTCTCTCCCCTTACCTATGTCAGTGTGTGGTCCCCAACTAGCCCAAAATTAATCCCTCCCTTCCCCCCCCACCCCAGTAACCTACAAAGTAAGCTCCCTTTCTTAAGCAAACCCTTCTTTGTCTTTTTACAGTAATGGGCTCATACAGTATTAGTCCTTTTGAAACTTATTTATTTCATTCATCATAATATCCTTCAGGCTGATGCACGTTGTGAGATGATCTGCATATCCTTCATTGTTCTTTAGTGTAGTATAGAATTCCATTGTGTGAATGTACCATAATTTGGTTTTCCATTTTTCCATTGATGGGCATTTAGGTTGTTTCCATCTCTTTGCTATAGTGACTTGTGGTGCGATGAACATGGGTATGCATATGTCTGTTCATGCCCTGCCTCTCATCTCTTTATGATATATATCTAGCAATAGAAGTGCTTGGTCAAATGGTATTACTATGTTCAGGGTTTTTAAGGAAACAACATACCATTTGCCACAATGGTTGTACCATTTTGCAATCCAACCAGCAGTGCACAAAAGTTTCATTTCTCAGCAACCTCACAAGCATTTGTTATTTTCTCTACTGTTGAACTTTGCTATTATTGTTGCTGTGAAATGATATCTCATCATTGTTTGGATTTGCATCTCTCTAATGACTAAAGATTTTAAGCAATTCCTCGTATGTTTGTTGGCTGCCATCATGTTGTCTTTAGTGAAGTGTCTGTTTAAGTCTTTTGCCCACTTTTGGATTGGGTTGGTTGTCTTTTTGGTGTTGAAGTTTTCTATAGATTTTGGAGATAAGTCCTTTGTCAGACAGGTCATAGGCAAATATTTTCTCCCAATCTGTAGGTTCTCTTTTTACCCTTTTGACAAACTCTTTTGATGTACATAAGAATTTAATTTTTGAAAGGTCTCAGTCATCAAGCTTCTCTTCTATCTCTTGTGCATTCTGGGTTATGTTTGAGAGTCTATTTATGTCATAAAGTAGGTCCTCTAGATTTGTTTATATTCCCCTATTTAATAACAATTTTATAATTCACATAATATAAAAGTAGCTATTACATGCCAAACATACTATTTATTTATTTATTTATCATTTTCACAGTGTTGTGCAGCCATTACTACTATCTTATTTTGGAATGTCATCATCAGCAAAAAAAGGAACCCAATAGCTATTAGCAGTCTTTCCCATCTTCTGGTGAACACTAATCTCCTTTCTGTTCTTATGGATTTGCTAATTGTGAGTATTTCAAATGAGTTAATCATACAATTTGTGACCTTTTGAGTCTGGCTTCTTTCAATTAGCTTAACGTTTATATGGTTGATCCATGTGGAAGTATTGTCTTAATCAGAGTTCTTTGGAGAAACACAATCAATAAACCATAGATAGATGATATATACCTTGTTAGATATTTATTTTGAGGAATTGGCTTACATGATTGTTGGGACTGGCAAATCCAAACTCCATAAGTCAGACTGTTCTTGTCATTAGGTGACATTCAGTGTATTCAGATTCATGATGACTCTATGGCTTCAGAATGAAACACTTCCTCGCCCTGAACCATCCTCACAATTGTTATGTTTGAGCCCATTTTTGTAGCCACTATGTCAAGCCATCTCACTGAGAGTCTTCTTCTTGTTCATCAACCCTCTACTTTACCAAACATGATGTCCTTCTTCAGGGAATGGCCCCTCCTGATAACATATCCAAAGTAAATGAAATGAAGTCTTGCCATCCTCACTTCTAAGGAGTACTCTGTCTATACTTCTTCCAAGACACATTTGTTTGTTCTCCTGGTAGGCCATAGTATATTCAATATTCTTTCCCAATGCATTTGTAATTTGTAATTCATTTGTAATGTAATCATGTAATTAATTATTAATTATGTAATGTAAATGTAAATGCATTTGTAATTCAAATGCATCAGTTCTTCAGTATTTCTTGTTTATTGTCCATCTTTTGCGTTCATATGAAGTGATTAAAAATACTGTGGTTTCGTTCAGGTGCACCTTAGTCTGCAAAGTGATATCTTTGCTTTTTAGGATTTTAAAGAAGTCTTTTGTAACAGATTGGCCTAATGCAAATCTTGACTGCTGCTTCCATGGACAGTAATTGTGGATCAAAATAACATAAAATCCTTGACAATTTCAATATTTTCTTCAATTATCATGATGTTGCTTTTTGGTCAAGCCTTATTGATTCAGGCCACTGGAAGGGAATTCTGGTCACCTTGTGTTCCAAATCTTTGGTCCCATAACAAGCTGGAAATTTTACTAGTCTTGTGTCCCATATCAAAAGTTCAGTCAGAGAGGAGGGGAACATTCTGGAAGAATGTCTATTTAAATTCTGGACTCAGAATCAACCCTTTCACCTCCAAACTTCTTTTGCATTTTAGACCTTCAACTGACTGGAGAAAACCCACTCAAATTATGGAAGCTAATATGTTTTAATTAAGGTAAACATATTTATATAATAATCACATGTAAATACTTTCATAGAAATATCTAGACAAATAACTAGACACCACAGCCTAGCCAAATTGACACCCAAATTTAACCAACATGAGCATATATCTGTTTCATTCTCTTTTATGACTAACACTCCAATGCATAGATAAGCCCCATCACTAGTCTGTCAATTTGTGATAAGTTGTGGCTTGCAGATTGCTCTGATGGTGAAAACCAAACCATTGTTTCAAATACCAGCATGGTCACCCATAGTGGACAGATTTCAGCAAAGTTTCCAGACTAAGACAGCCTAAGAAGGAGGACCTGATGGCCTACTTATGAAAACATTGGCTAGTAAGAACCTTATGAATGGTGATGGAACATTATCTGATACAAGGCAAGAAGATGAGTCTTTCAGGTTGGAAGGTACTCAAAATATGATGGGAGAAGCACTGCCTTCTCAAAGTATAGTTGACTTTAATGACATGGATGGAGTAAAGATTTCAGGACCTTCATTTCATGATGTGCTATGTCTCAAAATGAGAAATAACAGCTGCAAACATCCATTAATAATTTGAATGTGGAATGTATGAAATATGAATGGAGGGAAATTGGAAGTTGTCAAAAATGAAATGCAATGCATACAGATTTATATTCTAGGCATTAATGAGCTGAATTGATTAGTAGAGGTCATTTTAAATCAGATAAATCTATAGTCTGCTAAGTTGAGGATGACAAATTGAAGAATAATTGTGCCAAAATCATTGTCAAAATGAACATTTTCTGAACTACAAAGCTTTTAGTAATTAGAAAATATCCACATATCTACAAGGGAATAATGATTATTATTCAAATGTTTGCACCAATCATTAATGCCATAGTGAGCCCACTATAAAAGTCTGAAATTGATCAAATATGTAGTCAAAATGCATTGATGGTTACTGATGATTATAATTTGGAAACTGGAAACAAAGATCAATAATTTGAAAATATAGTCTTATTGATAGAAATATTATCAGAGATTCCATGATAGAATTTTGCAAGACCAACAACTTATTTATGACAAATAACTTTTTTCATGAACAGAAATGGCATCTAGACACATGAACCTTACTGGATGAAACACACAGGAATCAAATTGCCTACTCTGTGGAGAAAGATGATGGAGAAGCTCAATAGCGTCATTCTGAAGAAGGTCAGGGGCTTAATGCAGAACTTACCATCAATTGCTTACATGCTAGTTCAAATTGAGGCTGAAGAAAATTAAAACGATTCCACAAGAGTCAAAGTATAACTTTGAGTATATCCCACCTGAATTTAGAGTTCAACTCAAGAATAGATATTACACGTTGAATACTAATGTCTGAAAACCTGTTGGATTGTGGGATGACATCAATCATATCATACATGAAAGGAAGAAAACAAAAAGACAGCAAAGAAAGAAAATACTAAAATAGATGTCAGAACAGACTTTGAATCTTGCCCTTGAATGTAAGGTAGCTAAAACAAAGAAAAAAAAAAAAAAAAAGATGAAGTAAAGAGCTGAAAAGTTTTCAAAGCCAGAAAAAAGGCTCATGGAATTTACAGAAAATTAATTGAGGTGATTTAACAAATTAATGCAAAGCTTGAAATGAGTTGACAAAATAAAGTAATGTAAAGAAATGTGCAAAGATCTGGAGTTAGAAAACCAAAAAGGAGGAACATGGTTGGCATTTCTCAAGCTGCAAGAACTGCAGAAAAATTCAAGCTTCAACTTGCAATATTGAAAGATTCAATGGGCAAAACCTTAAACCATACTGGAAGCACCACAAAAAAAAAAAAAAAAAAAAATGGAAGGAATGCACAGTCCCTGTACCAAAAAATTGGTTGATATTCCACCATTTTAGAATGTGGCATATGATGAAGAACTGATGGCAGTGAGTGAAGAAGTTTAAGCTACACTGAAGGCATTGACAGAAAACAAGGCTCTTGGAATTTAAAGAGAACTAACTGAGGTGATTCAAAAAATCAATGTAATGCTTGAAATGTCCTGTTTTCTTTATCAAGAAATTTGGAAGGCGGTTATCTGGCCAACTGACTGGAGGAGATCTATATCTCTGCCCATTCTAAATAAAAGTGACTCAGCAGAATGTGGAGATTATCAAACAGTATCATTAACATCACTGACATTAAATATTAAATGCCTATTATTGCTGAAGATAAGTAAAAGACAGTTGCAGTACATTGACAAGGAACTACCAGAGATTCAAGTAAGATACAGATGAGGACTTGGAACAAGGAATATGATTCTGGTATCAGATAGATCTTGGCTGAATGCAGATAATACCAGAAATATAGTTACCCGTGTTTTTGAATATGGGGAGACATTCAACTTTGTGTGCATATCATAACAAATTGTAGATAATACTATGTAGAATGAGAATTATAAAAAAAAAAAAAAAAAGATTTGTACTCATTTTGAACCTGTACATAGAACAAGGGGCATTTGAATAGACCAAAAAGATACTGTGTGGTTTTTAATCAGGAAATGTTTGTATCAGGGTTGTATGCTTTCACCAGCAATGTTCAACCAATATGTGAGCAAATAATACTCAAAGAATGAAACATTAGGATTGGAGGAAGATTCATTAACAACCAGTGAAATGCAGAAGACCCAATTCTGCTTGCAGAAAATTAAGAGGACTTGAAGCACTTACTAATGAAGATCAAAGATGACAGTATTCAGTTATGGATTATAGCTCAACAAAAAGAAGAAGAAACAAAAAAATCCTCACAAATGGATCAATAAGTAACATCATGATAAATTGAGAAGACACTGAAATTGGCAAAAAATTCATTTTACTTGAATCCATAATTAACACCCACGAAAGCAACAGTCAAGAAATCAAACAACATTTCTTCTGGTAAGATGGTGGAATAGGCAGACAAGCTTCACAGAACCTCGTCACCAAATAAAAGAGAAACCAGTTGACAGAGATACAGAAGATAGTGCTATAGCCCTGAACTTTGAAAGGAAGTATAAAGAAGTGGATTAGGAACCAACTAGTGGAAAAACTTGAATGAAAACTGAGAGTATGGAGATAGACAGAGATGTGTACTGTCACCTTCTCTGACAGGACCAATAGTTTGAATATTTCCAACTGGTCTTGGGATCTGAGAATAGGCCTAAAGATCAGCCCTGGTCACCAAGGACTTCAGGAACAACTGTGTTGGTGACCTATGACTAGGAAGGGAAACAGCAAGGAGGGAGACAACCTAAGCTGTGCACATTCAGCTGTCCATAGGGTGTGGCCATTTTGATTGTTTACATGTGGTGGCCATTTTGGATGTTTAAAGTGACAGTATTTTCATTCAGATTCCAGGGATCTAACAACAGGCCAAGGATGACTGAGACATACAGGAGGCTGACAATGGGAAAGGAGACAAGTGGTGAGTGTAAAAGTGCTGCCAACTAGTGAATAGAGGAGCCCAGTACCCTGTGGATGTAGATAACATTTAAACAAAACAAAGAAGACAAAAATTGTGGGCAAGTCACTCCAACATACAATCACCAATTAAATATAAACAGAAAAGTGTCATAATGTCTTGGAGACAACAGAGCATCACAGTCCAGACAAAGAAGCAAGATAAAGCAGGAGAAACAAAGGACCGATATACAGATCCAGAAAAGATCCCTGAGGAAGAAGCAGTATTGAAATTCCTGATAAGGAATTCAAAATAATTCTATTTAGGTACCATCAAAGGATTGAGAGACAGATCAAGGAAAACACTGACAAAATTAAGGAAAACACAAACAAAACCCTAGAACAATTTTGAAAGACAATACAGGAACACAATTACAAAATAAATGAAAACTTATAAATGATATAAAATCTACAGATAGAAATCCAGAATATTAATACTAAGTTTTCAGAAATAGAAATACTTCAATACTTTTTTGGGAAGGGATCAATCAGAGAAAAGATCAAAGCAAAATGAAGAAGCCTAA
>NW_006922566.1:399875-400918 GCF_000298275.1 Orycteropus afer afer
TGGGATTCACATACACTGCTGGTGAGATTGAAAAATAATACAATCACTGCGGGCAGCAGTGATGTATGATGATTCCCTAAAAAGCTAGAATTAGAAATACCATTTGACCCAGGAATCCCATTACTAGTTATATGTCCTAAAGAAATGAGAGTCAGGGAATCAAACCTGGCTCTTCCGCATGGAGGGCAAGAATCTGCCACTGAAAAATTGCTGCCCTCATACCAGAGTAAGATGGGTCCAAATCTGAGTGCTATCATTATAATGAAAAAGAACAAACAGAAAGACGAGAAGAGAAAGGACCTCATGTGACACATCAGTTTAGAGCTAAAAAATGCCTGGAGCTGGGGAGTTCCAGCAAGATGGCTGACTAGGCAGAAGGATTGCACAGACCCTCTTCAACAAAGAAAAGGGAAATCAATTAACACAGACACAGAAGATAATCTTGGACCCCTGAGCCTTGAAGGGAAGGATACAGAAGTGGACTAAACCCCAACTAGCAGAAAAATTTGTGGGAAAATACCAAAAAAAAGTGACATATGGAGCTGTGGTCTGGCAGCAATCCTGAGTGATCCAGACAGCACAGACAGCTTGGAGATTCCCACGTGGTGGTAGGATCTAAGAATTAAGGTAGGATCTAAGAATTAACCTGAAAATCACCCTGCTAGCCAGGGAGTACACGGAGGACTGTGCATGGTGGCTAGGGAACAAATGGAGAAGGTGAAGAGAAAGGTGGGTTGAACTGTGGACTTTTGCCGGTAGGGAGGATGTCGCCATTTTGAAGGTTTAAAAAGTGGCT
The DNA here is from genome assembly GCF_000298275.1 of Orycteropus afer afer. Classification (NCBI taxonomy): domain Eukaryota; kingdom Metazoa; phylum Chordata; class Mammalia; order Tubulidentata; family Orycteropodidae; genus Orycteropus; species Orycteropus afer. The sequence continues at coordinate 400,672 of NW_006922566.1, forward strand.
TGAATATTTTGGATATTTAAAGAGATGGCACTCTTGCAGATTCCTGGGGATTAAGAACATGTTCTGCTTTCCAGCAATGCCAAGGACCCCTGGACCTGCAAGACTGAAAAGTTTTTTGAAGGTTATTCAATTGTAATTTGTGTCTCATTGAGTGGGAGACAAGAGCAGTCCCCATAAGACACAACTACACCCACACTTCCTGCAACTTCACTTACTGTGTGAGAGCCACTACCTCCTTCTCCACCAA
>NW_006922566.1:403799-411804 GCF_000298275.1 Orycteropus afer afer
CTGAGGTAGATACACTCCTTGGAGAGAACAATCATTGAGAAAGAAGGGCTGCCTATGTACAGGGAGACAGCTCAGGGGCCACAAGTGCATGGAGGGATGGACACTGGGGAGAGGTAACTATGGGGAGGAAGTAGGAGGGGAGCTGTTGCATTGTGGTAAACTTCAGTCAATGTCATGAGACAAAGTATATGTAAACTGCTGTATGGAAAGAGAATTTGCTCTGTAAATCTTCACCCAAATCACAATATAATTAATTAATTAATTAATTAATTAATAGATAGATAGATAGATAGATAAAAACAAATTTGAGCCAGGCCAAGAATAGATATATGCACACCCATGTTCATTGCAGCACTATTTGCAATTGCAAAAAGATGGAAACAACAATCTACTTGTCCATCAGCAGAAGAATGGATAATCAAACAAAGGTACATACATGCAATGGAGTATTATGCAACACTAAAGAGTAATGTAGAATGTGCTGAACACTGCATAACATGGATGAACTTGAAGAACACTATGGTGAATAAAATAAGCCAATCACAGGAGGACAAATATAGTATTAGTTCGTTATTGTAAAAAGTCAAGGAAAAAGGTTTATATATGGAAGGAAACTTTCTTTGTTGATTACCACAGTTGACAGATGAGTGGAGTGAACACTGCAGACAAAAAATAAAAAAAAAAAAAAATACATTGACCTGGTGGGGGGGGCAGAAATCAACATATTGCACTGGGCATATCTGATGCAAAAAACCTCTTTGAAGTGTTACAAAGTACTTTAAAGACTAAGGTGCACCTGACACAAGACATGGTATTTTCAAGTATCTCTTATTCCTATGAAATCTGAACAGTGAATAAGAAAGACTGAAGAAGAATGAAACATTTGAATTATGGTGTTGACAAAGAGCATTGAATATACAGTGGACTGCCACAAGAATGGAAAAATCTGTCTTGGAACAAGTACTATCGGAATGCTCCTTAGAAGAAAGTATGGAGAGACATCATTTCATATGCTTGGAACATGTTATCAGGAGGGATCTTCCCTATAGAATGACATCATGTTAGCCAATGTAAAGATTCAGTTAAAAAAAGGAAGACCCTCAGTGAGACAGATTTACATAGTGACTGTAACAATGAATGAGCTCAAACAGTAAACATTACGAGAACAGCACAGGATAAGGAAGTGTTTTGTTTTATTGTACACAGGGTCTCTATGAGTCTAAACTGACACAATGGCACCTAAGGAAAACAACAATTGATTTGTCACTTTATTTTAATCTAATTTTTAGAAAGCATGATATCATATAGATTATTTCTATGTTTTGGCTACTGTGAATAATGTTGACATGAACATTGTGTACCACTTTTTGTGTGGACTTGGTTATTATTTTCTTGTCTGAATACTTAGTGAGGAGTCTGGTGCTTAGCTAAAAAATTACCATGACATTTTAGGCCTGACAGTAGATAATTGCAAAGGCTTTACCTGGCCGTCCTCGGGAGGAAAGTTGCCCTCCCAACCAGACCTGTTGCACAGCTAAAGCACTGATGTATTTGGAGAGAGTTGTAATTAAGAAGTCAGCTCAGCTACTTTTCATCAGCCATATCCTTTTACATATGCATAATTGTTTTCCAAGTGTCTCCACACTGTAACCCCCTTATTGGGAAACTTGGGCAGATACTTTCCTTGGGCATTAGAGCTGATATCTTTTTATGTGGGGACACAAGAGTGAAATTTGAGAACATTTCCCTCTACTTTTAAGGGTACTCAATGATTTTCCACCACTAGATTTTCCCTTTCCCCCACACACTCCTTCCCCACAATCAAATTAAACAGAAACCAAGTCTATTTCTACTTACTGAGACTCTATAGCACAAGGTAGAACTGTCATAGAATTTCCAATGTTATAAATCTTACAGAAGCAAACTGCCTCGTCTTTTTCTATGGAGTGGCTGGTGGTGGGTTTGAACTGCTAACATTTTGGTTAGCAGCTGAATGTTTTAATCACTATGCCACTAGAGCTCTCTTTCTCATACCACAGAGTCCTTAAAACTTCCAGAGCTTTTTGTTCAGAACTGTCTGACAGTAAGATAGTTTCCAGATCTGTCTTGATCCACATGACCTCAAAGGGCACGGCTTCTTGGGAAATACAGAATTGAGGAACTGGCACAATGCTGGCTTATATTAAGTGCTTAAAGGCTTCCTTGTACTTTAATTTTCTCTCAATTTCTTAGTCCTTTATGGGACACCTGGAAGTTCAGATCAGGTTTCTGTCAGCTCAGCTTAGTTCTCTGACACCTAGCAGTAAAATTGCTAGACCATATTGTAACTCTATATTTATCATTTTGAGGAGCTGTCAAACTGTTTTCCAAAGCGGATGCATTTTACAATCCCTCCTGCAATTTATGAAGATTCCAATTCCTCTACATTCTCACCAGTCTAGTTATTACCTATTTATTTATTTTTCTATTTTTTACGTTAGTAATTCTAGTAATTGTTACTTATTATCTCATTGTGGTTTTGATTTGGTTTTTCCAAATGACTAATGAGATTGAACATTCTTTCACATAATCATTGCCATTTGTACAACTTTGGAGAAATGTCTATTAAAAATATTTGGTCATTTTGAAACTAGATTATTGGAATTTTGTTGTTGTAACAGTTTTGTACCTACCTACCTACCTATCTACCTATCTACCAGTTCTCTCTCTCTTTCTATCTACCCTCTATCTTTTGGATAGAAGTGCTTCACCAGATATGTGATTTGCAAATACTTTTCCTATTCGTGTCTTGTCTTGTACTTCTTGATGGTATCCTTCAAAGTAACAAAATATATATTTTTTTTATTCCCAGTATATGTGAAAGCTAATTTATCTTTTATTATTATTAATTTCTTATACCACTTATGCTTTTGGTATCATATCTAAGAAAGGATTATTATTATTATTATTTTCTGATCCAATAATATGGGATTTCCTTAGATTTATTTAAGTTTCTCTCATTTGTTTCAACTATATTTTGTAATTTTTGTTTCTCACAGATACAATAACAGCATTTTATTAATTTACAAGATTACTGTGGAGTATGGGAAAGGGTCATGGGAATAAGGCAAGTTAATATATGACAAATCTTCCTATTCCTACTGAGATTTAGCTTCATTTTTTTCTCATTAAATGAAACTCCATCAATTGTTTCAAAGCTTTTGTTAATTTGCTGAGTAATGAAAATGTTGATTTTAACATTATTTCCTGTGTTCTCATAGTTTTATAAATGAATGGGAAATCCAAGGAGCAGTCACTATGAGTCTGATCCCACTCTGTGGCAGTGCACTGCATTGTGTTTTATCCCTATGAAAGTAGATTGCCCAGCCTTCCTTCTGAGGAGTGGCTGGTGGGTTTGAATTGCCAGCGTTCTGGTTAGTAGTCAAATGCCTTAGGCACTATGTCACCAGAAATGGCAAAATCAAATATGTCAGCATTTCTCCATGTTTTATATTTATAATTTTACCTTTAAAATTCTTCTAATATTTCAGCCATAAGTGTATTTTCACATTTCTTAAAGTCCTTTGTATCCAAAATAATAAATTATAGTACATATTCAGAAATGTATTGAAAACCCATATTATCCTTTTTGACACATCATTCAACTTTGCCATTCACAAAATTTCCAATATAATGTTAAATTCTTTCAGGCTGATATTACATATACTCTATTGAAAGCCCATATTCAGCTTGGAACCTTCTCTTTAGCCCCTTTGTGCTACCTTATCCACAGCATAATATCCTAAAAATTGTAACAGATACAACATTTTTCAAGTGAGTCTAATCACAGTTTCCCTCTATGGGAGCAAATTGGCACTCTTTGGCCATTAACAGATTTCTCTCACAAATTACTTAATTTCTCTGTCCGGGTAAATAAAGATAGCTTTCCAAGTATAAGTGATTCCCTTCCAGGGAATCAACAAAATGGTCAAATAAATAACATTTCTCTGGGAATGAGTCTTTCAAGAAATTCCAAACATGTTCGCCACCTCTGGTGGCTGCTACGCAGGTTGTTTTTAACATGATTGTGAGATTTTCATCTTCAAAGCAATTTGAATGAGAGGGGTAGCTAGAGATTAGAGATATGGAAACTGGGTAAAATAAAACATCATAATGCTGCAAACATTTGATTAATTTCCAGAATCCTTGTAAATTTCTTTTCTTTTTTTTTTTTTTTTTACACTTTTCTTGTTGTTGTTTTAGAAAAAAAGAATATTCAGAGTTTTTATTTCATTTCTGATGCTCTTATTAGGTCTTAACATTGAATTAACTCTGGGCTTTGTCCTTTGCTCTTTAATCCATGAGAAACCAAAGTAGAAATTTGAGTGACTCTGAAAATGTGCTCAGGTAATGACCAGCTACTTTACCACAGACATGTTCAACACAGTAGCGGTCAGTGGAAATGAGGAAAACCCTCAGTGTGATTGTCACAACAACGGGCTCAAACATATCAAAGATCACGAAGAAGGTGGAGAACCTTGCAATGCTTATTTTTATTCACTATTTACTGAACTCTTGGCTTTGCCCTTTGTACCTTAAGTCCTTGTGAAAACGAAGGCTGAAATTTACCCCATTCTGGAAATGTTCTCAGCATAGAACAAACTTTTACTTGTTTGCTTTAAATAGTTTGACTCATCTTTTGGTCAAATATTTCCATTCTATCATGTCAAATCCACAATAAATTAAGGAAGCTATATTTATGTGCATTTTTTACAGTGTAGTCATTTGAATTCAACCTTATGGTTAGTTCTAATGTGTGGGAAGCCATCGAATAGAAATGAATGTTGGAAAGATATATAATTTATGATGCAAAAAACCTGATCATGATTATGTTTTAGAGGGAAAATCTGTGGAGAGAAAGCTATTGAACATACTTTGTCAGGTATAAATGGTGCATCATTTTTTTCAAGTATGATTAGAAACATGGAAGAATATCTCTGGTAAGAAATAAGAATATTTAGGTCTTATATCTTCTAGAGTGACTCAAAAATGTTATTTGTGAAGACTTCTCTGAAAAAGCTAATAGTAGAAAGGAGGCCTAATACTAATCTTTCCAGTCTCAGATTTCTACCAGAAGTCCTGGATAATTGTCATTTTTCTTTGTTCATAATAAGAATGAGTTTCTGTACAATGGCTGTCTAGTCAATGATGAGATTCATCATTCTATTTCCAGGAAATACATGTCTGATTGTCTGAAAAGGCTTTAATAGTAAGATTCTCAACTAGGTGACTAAGTTATATTTCTTAGCTCTGTTGTTCCCAAACATGTATTAACTAGTACACTAGCAGTTATCATTCCATTGTGAGTGACCAAAATACATTTAAAATTATTTCAAGACAAAAATAATTGCATGTGTGGAAGTAGAAAGAAAGGAAGAAAGGAATGAAGAATGAAGGAAAGGAAGGAAGAGGTATTAGTTCAGAAAAGGAGAGGAAACAAAAAATGTTTTGCCATAGATATAAAAGTAATTTTATCTATTACTTGGGCCTTCTTTCAAACTTCTTCAATCTTTTGCAGTGTGCTAGGAAACAACAGGAAAGATAGGTTGCAGAAGCTTTCATGTGTAGGTAGTCTAACTAGCACACAATTTCATGAGAGAGTAAGGAATGTGGTGTTTGATCCTTATGAGTAATCATGAGAAGGCAAATTAAAACTAATACATATCAGATAGATACATATTTTGTAGGGATTTACAAATACCTAACAAACTAACCCCCTGCTATCAGATAGATTCTAACTCATAGTGACCCTATAGGTCAGGTAGAACTGCACCATTGGGTTGCCAAGGTTGTAATCATGGAAAAAAATGAGATATTTTTCTCCCATGGAGTCTCTAGTAGGTTCAAATAATAAACATTTCAGTTAGCAGCCTAGCATTTAACCATTGAGCCCCTTACCAATGTATCATGTTATGTATATTGTTGTGGCTAGGTGCTGTCTTGTCTCTGACTCATAGTGACCCTATGCATAGCAAAGCAAAACACTGCATGGTCCTATGCCATCCCCATTATCCTTGTTATGCCTGAGCCCATTGTTGTAGCCACTGTGTCAATCCATCTTGTTGATGGTCTTCCTCTTTTTTGTTGACCTTCCACTGTACCAAGCACAATATTCTTCTCCAGGGAATGGTCCCTTCTAACATGACCAAAGTAAGTGAGAAGAAGTCTGGGCATTCTTGTTTCCAAGGAGCATTCCAGCTTCACTTCTTCCAGGACAGATTTGTTAGTCCTTTTAGCAGTCTGCGGTACTTTCATCATTCTTTGCCAACACCACATCTCAAAAGTATCGACTCTTCTTTGGTCTTCCTTATTCATTGTCATCTAGCTCTCACATGCACATGTGGCAATTGAAAATACTATGGCTTGTGTCAGGTGCACTTTTGTCTTCAAAGAGATACCTTTGCTCTTCAGCACTTGAAAGAGATCTTTTGCAGCAGATTTGCCAATGCTGTAAGTCATCTGTTATATTGACTGCTGCTTCCATTGCTATTGATTGTGGAACCAAGTAATATGAAGTCTTTGACAACTTAAATCTTTTCTCTATTTATTGTGATGATGCTTATTGGTCTAGCTGTGAGGACTTTTGTTTTCTTTATATTGAGGTGTAATCAATACGGCAGACTATAGTCTTCATTCTTCATCAGCAAGTGCTTCAAGTCATCCTCACATACAGTAGGCAAAGTTGTGTCATCAGTGTATCGCAGGTTGTTAAGAAGTCTTCCTCCAAACTTGATGGTATGTTCTTCTTCGTATAGTCCAGATTCAAATAGTCCAGGATTATTTGCTCAGCATACAGATCGAATAAGTACAGTGAAAGGATACAACCCTAATGTACTGCCTCCTTGATTTTAAACTGTGCAGTGTCCCCTTGTTCTGTATGAATGACAGCTTCCTGGTCTATGTACAGCTTCCTCACAAGTACAATTGTTTTGGAATTCCATTCTTCTCGATGTTATCCATAATTTGTTATGATCCACACAATCAAATGCTTTTGCACAGTCAATAAAACAAGTAAACATCTTTCTGGGATTCTTTGCTTTGAGCCAAGATCCAGCTGACATCAGCTATGCTGTCTCTTCCTCCATGTCCTCTTCTGAATCTAACTTGTATTTCTGGAAGTTCTCTGTCAATATACTGCTGTAACCATTTTTGAATTATCTTCAGTAAGATTTTACTTGTATGTGACATCAATGATATTTTTTGATAATTTCCACATTCTGTGGGATCACCTTTCTTTGGAATGGCTACAAATATGGATCCCTTCCAGTCGGTTGGCCAGGTAGCTGTCTCACAAATCTCTTGGCATAAACAAGTGAGTGTCTCCAGTGTGGCATCCATTCTTTGAAACATTTCCATGGGTTTTCCATCAATTCCTGGAGCCTTGTTTTCTACCCCTTCCTCCGGTGCAGCTTCAAATTTTTCCTTCAATACCATTGGTTCTCGATCATAATCCACTTACTTGAAATGCATCAACAAATTCTTTTTGATATAGTGACTCTATACATTCCTTATGTATTCTTTTGGTGTTTGCTGCATCATTCTTCAATATATTGCTCACAGAATTTTTCAGTATTGCACATGGAGGCTTAATTTTTTTCTTTAGTTTTTTCAGCTTGAGAAATGCTGAATGTGTCCTTCCCTTTTAGCTTTCTAACTTCATGTCTTTACACATTTCATTTTAATACCTGACTTTGCCTTCTTGAGTTGCTCTTTGAAATCTTCTGTTCTGATCTTTTATCTTTTAATTTCTGCTATTTGCTTTAAGTACTTACTCTTCGTTGAAGGACAAATTTCAGAGTCTCTTCTGACATTCATTTGTTTTTATTTTCTTTCTTTCTTGTTTTACACACACACAGACACACATATAGGAGCTCTGGTAGCATGTGGCCAAAGCACTTGACTGCTAACCAGAAGGCCAGCAGTTCAAACCCACCAGCCACTCCTCAGAAGGAAGGTTGGGCAATCC
>NW_006922566.1:412027-414880 GCF_000298275.1 Orycteropus afer afer
AGGAATCTGATTAACTACATCTGTGGGAAGAGGCAATAGAGAAACTGATTGTTTTCAATCAAAACAAGACCAGGAGCAGACTGTAGAACAGACTATCAATTGCTCATGTGCAAGCTCAAGTTGAAGCTGAAGAAAATTAAAACAAGCCAATGAGTGTCAAAATATGACTTTAATTATATTGCACCTGAATTCAAAGGCAATTTGAGGAAAAGATTTGGCAAATCGACCACCACTGACAAAAGACAAGATGAGTTGTGGATTGATATCAAGAACATCATACAAGAAGAAAGGAAATAAGCATTAGAAAGGCAGGAAAGGAAGAAAAGATGAAAAGAGATGTGAGAAGAAACTCTAAAATTTGCTCTAGAATGGAGAGTAGCTAAAGCAAATGGAAGAAATAAAAGAGCTAAACTGAAGAGTCAACGGGCAACTCAAGAAGACAAATATTACAATGAAATATGTAATGACTTGGAATTAGAAAACCAAAAGGGAATAACGTGCTTGACATTTCACAAGCTGAAAGAACTGAAGAAAAATTCAAGCTTAGAGTTGCAATATTGAAGGATTGTGTGGGCAAAATATTGAATGATGCATGAAGCATCAAAAGAAAATGCAAAGAATACAGAGTCACTGTACCAAAAAGAATTGATCAATGTTCAAATATACTAAGGGGTAGCATGTGATCAAAAATCAATGGTATTAGAGGAAGAAGTCCAAGCTGCCCCAAAGGAACTGGCAAAATACAAGGCACCAGGGGTTGACAGAACATTGAGATGTTTCAACAACAACAAAACAATCTTTGTTGGAGATGCCTACTCATTTATGCAAGGAGCTCTGGTAGCACAGTGGCTAAAGCACTTGACTGCTAACCAGAAGGCTGGCGGTTCAAACCCACCAGCCACTCCTCAGAAGGAAGGTTGGGCAATCCTACTTCCATAGTGATACTGCCTCAGAAACCCAAGGAGGAGTCGCTATGAGTCAGGGCCAATTCGATGGCACATAACAACAACAACAACAACAACATTCATTTATGCTAAGAAATTTGGAAGATAACTACCTGGTCAAGTGAGAAGAAGAAATCCATATTTCTGCCCTTTCCAAAAATAGATGATCCAAAAGTATGTGGATTATAGAACAATATCATTAAATTGACACACAAGTAAAATTTTGAAGAATAAAATTAAAAACGAGTTGCAGCAATATTTGGCAAGGAGCTGACAGAAATTCAAGCTGTATTCAAAGGAGGATGTGGAACAAAGAATATTATTGCAGAAGCCAGATAGATCTTGGCTTGAAAGCAAAGAATACTACAAAGATTGTATGCGTATTTTATTGACTATACAAAAAAAAAAAAATTGACCATGTGGATCATAACAAATTATGGATAACATTGCAAAGAATGGGACTTCCAGAACACTTTAATTGTGCTCATGAGGAGGAATTGATACAAAGACCAAGAGGTTGTCATTCAAAAAGAACAAGGGGATACCACATGGTTTAAAATCAGGAAGGGTGTATGTCATGGTTCTATATATTCACCATACTTATTCAATCTGTATGCTGAGCAAATATTCTGAGAATCTGGACTATATGAAGAAGTACACAGCTTCAGGTTTGAGGAAAGTCTTTATAACATCCTGTGATATGCTGATGACACAACCCTGCTTGCTGAAAGTGAATATGACTTAAACCACTTCCTCATGAAAGTCAAATACTAATCTTCAGTGTGGGTTTCATCTCAACATAAAAAAAAAAAAAAAAATACTCACAACTAGACCAATAAATAGGATCATGTCACATGGAGAAAAGATTGAATTTGTCAAGGGTTCCATTTAATTGGATCCACAATCAACACCCCTGCAAGCAGCAGTCAAGAAATCAAAAGCGATATTACATTGGGCAAATCAGCTGCAAAAGACCTCTTTAAGGTACGAAGAAACAAAGATATGACTTTGAAGACTAAGGTGTTCCTAACCCAAGCCATGGCATTTTGAATCTCTTTACATGCATGTGAAAGCTGGACAATGAATAAGGAAGACAGAAAAATAGCTGATGCCTTTAAATGTAGTGTTGGTGAAGAATACTTAAAATACCATGGACTGACAGAAGAATGAACAAATCTGTCCTGAAAAAAATGCAGCTGGAATGCTCTTTGGAAGCAAGAATGGTCAGACTTCATCTCACCGTCTTTGGTCATGTTGTTAAAATGGACCAATCCCTAGAGAGTCTATCATGCTTGGTAAAGTAGAGGGTCAGCAAAGAAGGGGAAGACCCTCAATAAGGTGGCTTAATACAGTGACTGCAGGTATGGAGTCAACAAGGTGGATTGATACAATGACTGCAACTATGGAGTCAAATATAACAATTATTGTGAGGGTGGTGCAGGACCAAGCAGTGTTTCATTCTGTTGCAAATGGGTGGCTGAGTCAGAGCTGACTCAACAACACCTAACAACAAAAACACAATATTTATACACACACACACACACACACAATATAAGAGCTCTGGTGGTGTACTGCCTAAGGCATATGACTGCTAACCAGAAGGCTAGTGGTTCAAATACACCAGCCACTACACAGAAGGAAGACTGGCCAACCTAACCTACTTCCATAAAGATTTACCATTTCAGAAACCCAAAGCAAGTTGCTATGACTTGGAATCGACCCTACTTCCATAAAGGTTTACCATTTCAGAAACCCAAAGCAAGTTGCTATGACTTAGAATCGACTTGATGAGAGTGAGTTTGTTTTTTTAGTAATATTGCCTCAGAAACCCAAGGAGGAGTTGCTATGAGTCGGGTCTAACTCGATGGCAAATAACAACATAATCTATCATAATGTATGGTAAGATATA
>NW_006922566.1:416105-418619 GCF_000298275.1 Orycteropus afer afer
TTAAGGTGTTTGTCTGCTAACCAAATAAATGTTTGGTGGTGCAAACCCACAAGCTGCTCTGTGGAAGAAAAATAAGGTCGTCTGCTTCCAGACGATTTGATGGACTTGATGACAGTGAGTTACATGTGTGTGTGTGCATGTACATATTTATATATACATATCGATAAAAAGGATAATTTCCTTTGAATTCATTTTAACTTATGCAGACCCTATGTATGACCTTTTAGAAGCAGATTGCCAAGTCTGGTTTCAATTCACTTTTTGGTGGTCTTGAACCATAAACCTTTTGGCTCCTGGTCAAATATTTCAACTGTGCCACCCTGGCATGCTGACACACACACATATAAACACACTCAAAGCTTGGTCTTAAGCCATCCTCACCATCATTACAATGTCTGAGCTCATTGTTGTAACCACTGTGTCAATACATCTCATTGATAGTTTTCTTCTTTTTCCTTAACCTTCTAATTTACCAAGCATGATGTCCTTCGCCAGGGACTAGTCTCTCCTAATAACGTTTAAAATACTTGAGACTTAAGTCACAATATCCTTGATTCTAAGGAGCGTTCGGATTGTATTTCTTTCAAGACATATCTATTTGTTCTTCTGGCAATCCATGGTATTCAATATTCTGTTAAGGGACACTGTAATTCAAAGGCATCAATTCTTCAGTTTTCCTTATTCATTATCTAGCTTTTACATACATATAAGGCGATTGACAATACTATGGCTTGGGTCAGGCACACCTTAGTCCTCAAAGACTAAGCTTGGCTTTTTAACACTTTGTGAATGCCTTTTGCAGTGAATGATTTTTCCAGTGGATTATGTCATTTGATTTCTTGACTGTGGCTTCTATGGGTGTTGAATATGGATGCAAGTAAAATGAAATACTTGGCAGTTTCAATATATTCACCATTCATCATGATGTTGCTTATTGCTCAGTTGGGAAGATTTTTGTTTTCTGTTTATATTGAAGTGTAATCCACGTGGAAGCTGTAGGCTTTAATCTTCATCAGTAAGTGCTTCAAGTCCTCTTCACTTTTTGCAAGCAAGGTTGCGTCATTTGCATATTGCAGACTGTTAGTGAGTCCTTCTGCAAATGTGATGCCACCTTCTTTATATAATGGAAATTTTCAGATAATTTGCTCAGCATGGAGATTAAATAAGTATGGTGAAAGAACCCAACGTTGACACACATCTTTCCTGATTGTAAATCATGTAGTATCCCCTTGTTCTTTTTGAACTACCTCTTGATCTATATACGGGTTCTGAATGAGCACAAGAAAGTGTGGGATTCACATTCTTTGAAATTTTATCCATAATTTGTTATTATCCATGCAGTGTAATGCCTTCATGTAGTAAATAAAACATACATCTTTTGTGGGTTATTTTTGAAGAAAAGTTATTTAATACAACTTTTTTGTAACTCAAAATGCCTTTATCGATCTGAGTTAAAGGTGCAAATTTACAAAGTGCAATCAATTCTGAAGAGGTATCGTGGTAAAGTAAGAGCATGGATGTAGACTCTTACCTTGAGAAATGTGTGCTTGTGGAATTGACTTGCTATTCCAAACTTCTTCTAAAATTCCTCTTTGTATTGGATTTTTCTGGCACTGATTATGGAAGACACAGTTTGATTTTCTGATAATGGCATATGCTGCTTTGTTCTGGAATCAGCATCTGTGGCAACAGCTTTGAGTCTGCAGCTCTTTCGTGGCTATAATCTAATAAACAACTTTAGTGGTCACAGTCTGTGGTGTGATTTTGCATACCCTCAAAAAGTTCTGTCTTATGTCATTCTCTTAATAAGCCTTTTAAAAATCTCCCTTTGCTTAAACAAGCTAGACATTTTTGCTTCCTACAATTAGTGAACCAGAATTTTATTCTCACCAAAATCTTGAAAATGGTTCTTTTTAAAAGATGTGAGTAAAGTCACAGAATACCTTTTTTTTTCCCGTTTTACATTCTCATGTTATTCTGTGGCAACCTATGGGTGATATTATTTAATTCATATTGTGTTTTCTTTGTATTAGAAAAAAAATTAGAAATGACTTGTCTCAATTTTACTTATCCTCAATCATTTTTAATACATTTATATTTTCATAAAAGTAATATTATTTATAATTTAAACATCTTAAGTAGCACTCACTAAGCAATTTAAAACTCAAATTTTCATTTCTTTGCCCTGCTGAACTGCCAGTCTCATCCCCTAGAACTGATTATTTCCAATACATTCTTCTAGCACTTATTTTTGTATTATAACAAATTAAGTTTATGCTTCTATCTGATGATTCACTATTCAGATATAACTTACTGACTTTCTAAGAAGTTTCAAAAAGCTTTCCCATCTCTCACACACAAACACTTGAGCTCTTGTCCTCCAAATCTGAAAATACTGTTTTGTGCTTTGAGCCCCTGGGTGCTACAAAAACATAGAGAGGTCTGCTAACTGAAAGGATAATGGTTCATGTCTACCCAGAGGTGTCTGGGACAAAAGGCCTGGTGATCTACTTC
>NW_006922566.1:419129-420043 GCF_000298275.1 Orycteropus afer afer
AAAATAATAACTGTCCACAATTTTTCTCCATGCTACTGTTATTTGTTTTCCCGTGGATAAAAGTTTATTACTAATCAGATTGGTTACACTTTAGATGTAATACTAACCTTCAAATGCCATTCATCATCATCCCGGAAATTTTATGCAACTCCACGTATGCTGTTGTTATTGTTGTTGTTATGTGCCGTCGAGTCAGCCCCGACTCATAGTGACCCCTCCTTGTGTTTCTGAGGCAGTATCTCTACAAAAGTAGGATTGCCCAACCTTCTTTCAGAGGAGTGGCTGGTGGGTTTGAACCGCCAGCCTTCTGGTTAGCAGTCAAGTGCTTTAGCCACTATGCTACCAGAGCTCCTGCTGTAGGTCATATATATTGCTTCTCATGTCATCAATATTTTTGGCTAGCTCCCTTATTTTGTTGAAATACATCTTTTAATAACTTCCTGAAAAAGAGAGAACAACATTTACATTTTGGAGATCTTACACATGAGAAAATATATTTTCATATTTGAATGAATGTTGGTTTAAAATATTAAGTTTGGAACACATAGCTAAAAATGAAGAATATTTTGCATTTTATCTTTTTTTCATATTAGAAATCTAGAGTCACTCTTATTCCTGATCTTTTGTATGTGATCCATTATTTTCTTCATTTTATCTTTCTGTTAATATACAATTCTCCTTTAAAAAATTTCAAACAAATCTTCCCTCCTGTTTATAGAACTATTCATTCCTTTTCCTACTTTCACTGTGTCTCTTCTGAAATATCTTAGGGTTTACATTTATGTCCTGACAGAAAATATCTTGCCTCTTGCAGTTCCTAGTATAGGTACTTAGGCCTCATCTTTTTACATTCTGTCCCTTAAAACACTTTCATTGTTGTTCATCTTCCACAAATGCATTAAAAAAAAAAAAAA
>NW_006922566.1:422423-422928 GCF_000298275.1 Orycteropus afer afer
TCCGTAGTGATACTGCCTCGGAAACCCAAGGAGGGGTCGCTATGAGTCGGGGCCGACTCGACGGCAAACAACAACAACAACAACAACAACACTACATAATATGCAAGCAAATAATCAAGGAATGTCTTACATGTAATGGGTAGACTGTTGATGCTGGTATTTTTCACATACTAGAACTAATGGTTTAAACTCAGCACTGAGCTCAAATGACCCAAGTAACATTCTCATTCTACATGTGCTGCATGGAAACAATAAACTTCTGGTGCACCTTTCTGAGGACTAATTCAAGAAATTCATATTTACTTCAAATATCGTGTATTCCTGATCTTGTGTACATTTTTGTGTATATATCCTTTGTATCACTTTTTTAGGAGCTTTGCTGGCATAGTGCCTAAAGCATTTGACTGCTAACCAGAAGGCTGGAGGTTCAAACTCACCAGTCATTCCCTGGAAGGAAAGTCAGACAATCTACTTGCATGGTGATACTGCCTCAGAAATCCAAGGA
>NW_006922566.1:423503-423995 GCF_000298275.1 Orycteropus afer afer
ATCAAAATCATTTTCCAGAAGAATAATTTGAAGCAGCCACCTGGAGAAAATACAAAATTGTATTCCTCTTTATCTTTAGACTTTTTTTTTTTTTTATATTCATTGTAAAGCAAAAGGCACTTTGAAGCTGGTTGGAGAAAAGAAGGAATGGCTACATGAATGGTAGTAAATATGCTGACGAAACATAAATCAAAATGTTATAACAATAGAATATGACAATAGAGGTGAATCTCTGAAGCTTTTTCTAGTCCTTTCTGTGTGCCCTTAGGAAGAAATATCCTAAGCTATCTGGATATGCATTTATCTATTTTTCTTGTGTTTGGAATTTTATTTCAGATGTCTCCAATGATATTCCTTTGATAAACATTTGTTTCCACAAAAAGTCTGTTACCTGGCTAAAAGATAATTTCCTATTACCTTGTCCTCATAAATACATAAATAATAGGTTTCTAATTAGTACATGGGAACTCTGGTAGCATAGTGCCTAAGGCA
>NW_006922566.1:425141-426549 GCF_000298275.1 Orycteropus afer afer
TATGAGAATATAACCATAAATAATCCCTGCAGAATCTTCTAAATTCTCAGTGAATTATCTTAATGCCATTGTTGAATATATTTGGTTTCTAAGTAAGAATATGATTCATTAAGGAAAATTTATTCAAGAAAATATATACTAGAATATGCTAATTCCTTTATGCCAACTATCTGGTCTCTATGTATATGGATTGTTCCATTCTAGTGGTTAAAACAATGGATTCTTAATAGTAACAGACCAAGTTGGTCTTGTATTTAAATGTTTTTCCTTCTTACCTTTTATTCACTAAGGTTGGGATAATCCAGTCTCAATCCTGATGTAAAAGAAATATAATAGAATTCTCATTACTCTATAAGTAGAACAAAATGAAATTATTTTCAAGAAGTCAATAGTTTGTTACAGCCTAAAAATATATAATATGTAAATGGTACAACAAACTCTTTTCAACATACTTGAGTACAACCAGTCCTCACTTATCAACATAGTTAAATTCCAAAAACCAGATATTGATATGAAAATCAGTGTTATGCAAAATGGAGGATGACCATATTAGATCACAAAGTGGAGTGTGACTAATCAGACCACATTAGATACAAAATGGAGAACAAATATATCATTACATAATTGCCAAATTATATAATTATATAACCCTGAGAATCATGATACATGATGACACATAACTTTAATTGTCATATCCAGCATTACTCTAGCCTTGCACCTCAGCATTCATAACTGCCACATATATGTCCTTAAAGTGCAAAATAATCATTGTCAATGATGAGTGATAATCAGATGATTACACAGAATTGTTAAATATTTTCAAAACTAAATATTAAATTAAAATCTATTGTACAATGAAAGTGAGAGATAAATTCTTCAGTTTTTACAAATGCTGATTAAATATTTTACTTACTTTTTTTTTAATATTTATCTTTTCCAGCATCTACCATATGTGTCTAAGTTGAGAAATTGGAATTTCTGGAAGTTTATATTCTAACAGATAAAAGTATAGACATCTGCTCATAGGAATTGCACCTATTACATAAAACAGACATCTTGGACTGTATTATTTATTGAACATGGTAGTAATTTAAGTGCTACTTTCTAAAAAAGATAATCAGCTATAAATTAAAGATAAAAATTGTTCTTATTGTCACTATATTCAGTCACTGACTTTATGAGGGTATGAGGTTTATTCACATTAATAATTATTTAATTTCCTCAGATTGTTGTTGTTGTTGTTGTTGTTATGTGCTATCAAGTCGGACCAACTCATAGCAACCTCTCCTTGGGTTTCCGAGGTGATATCACTATGGAGGTAGATTGCCTAACCTTCCTTCCAAGGAGTGGCTGGTGGGTTTGAACTGCCAGCCTTCTGGTTAGCAGTCGATATGGACAAAAATAATCC
>NW_006922566.1:427444-429713 GCF_000298275.1 Orycteropus afer afer
GTACATTAGTATTTTGAAGTTTTACTGTGTTTTGCTGAAATGTATTCTTCTGGGAGTCTATGTACATTGATACTGTGACCTAAGCGTAATATTATTGTCACCAAGTATAAATTTTTCTTTCTACTTTAGAAGGAACAATTTCATTGAGAATTTTTCTTGCTGCCACCATCATATCTGATATGGATGAATTGCTCCAAATGCATTGACCTTGTTACTGTCACTCCTTTTCTCTGACTATATCATATCCTCCTTTGTTAAATATTCTCATCAACTTGTAAATAAATATTCTACAGTCTCTGCCAAAACTTAAAGAGAAAAAAAAATCTTCTTTTCACCTCAAATAGGTTTATCATCCTAATTTTTTTTCCCTGAATGCAAAATTTCTCAAGAGGAATTTAATTTGTAATTGCCAACATTTTTTCTTGTCATAATTTCAGTCAAAAGTATGTCTATAATTCACAACTGAAAGATATGTTAGAAAAGTCACTAATGATCACCACACTAAGAAATTGAAAGATTAATCCTCAGTGCAGATCTGTGAGTATCATTTAAAATGTTCTGCCCACCTCCTTCTTTAAAAATATCCTCCTTTAGATTTCCAACAGTCCATCATTAACTATTAGCTCAGAGTCTCCTTTGCTGGTGCCTTGATTTACTAACTTCCGGAATGTCTTATGCCAGAACTGGGGACTAAAACCTATTCTCATGTCTATCATCATCCACTCCTAAAGACCACTTATCACTACTTAAATAGCAGTTACACTGCTGTTAAAAGTCATAATTATTTTCTATTGAAATATTGACTATTGAAATTTATTTTTAATTTTTATTTTGCTTCTATTTCCCTCTTTTAGACTATTCTTTGGAGAAGAAATTGGTATTATCAATGATTTCATTCTACTGAGATCGAAAATCAATATTTATGGAAGTAGCAGTCAAGATTCAAACAATGTATTATATTGGGAAAGTTAGCTGTATAAGACCTCTTTTACAATATAAAAAGCCAACATGTCATTTTGGTGACTAAAGAGTAGCTGACACAAGCCACTATGGTCTTTTCAATCATCTCATATGCATGTGAAAGTTGGGAAAATAAAAAGAAATATAGTAGGAGAATTGAGAAATTTGGATTGTGGCATTGGTGAAGAATATTGAATATACAGTGGACTGCCACAAGAATACAAAAATCAGTCTTAGAAGAAATTCAACCAAGATTACCTTAGAAGCAAAGTTCTTGAGACTTTGATAGTTTTCTTTTTCCTATAACTTTTTAATTGAGTTTGAGTGAAAGTTTACAGAACAAATTGATATTCTATTCAACTGCTCATGCATGTTTTGCTTCATGCCATTGAATGCAGTTTCCACACTGTAACAGTATCTTCTCATGTGGTTATCATTTCCATTTATCCTTCTTATCAATACCTGCCTTTTCAACATTGTTGTATTGTTGTTAGGTGCCCTTAAGTTGTCTCTGACTCATAGCAACCCCATGTAACACAAAACAAAACACAGCCCAGTCGTGTACCATCCTCAAAATCCTTGCTGTAAGTTCCTGAGACCATCATGGCATTCACTGTGCCAATTCATCTCATTGAGGGTCTTACTATTTTCACTGACCCTTCATTGTACCTCACCAGTCATCTGTCAGTTTGTTATATTGTAGTGTTTTGCATGTTGCTGTGAGGCTGGAAGCTATGTCACCAGTATTTCAAATACTGGCAGGGTCAGTGATGGTGGACAGGTTTCAGTGGAGGTTCCAAATGAAGACAGAATTGGAAGAAGGAAGGGACTGTTCATCTACTTCTCAAATAATTGGCCATGAAAACCTTATGAATAATAGTGAAACACTGTCTGATAAAGTACTGGAAAATATGAATAGCATTGAAACATTGTCAGATAGAGTTCCAGAAGATGAGCCCCTCAGGTCAGAAGGCACTCAAAATACAACTGGGAAGAACTGCCTCCTCAGAGTACAGTCCACCTTAATGATGTGGAGAAAGTAAAGCTTTGGGACCTCCATTTGCTGAAATGACATGACTAAAAATGAGAATAAGCAGCTGCAAGCACCCATTAATAATTGGAATATGGAATGTATGAAGTATAAATATAGGAATCCTAAAGTACAATGCTATCAGTGACAGGATAATATGCATACACTCTGTGATAGTTGGAGCTGTGTGTCAATTTAGCTGGACCACAATTTTGTGTGGTTTAAGCTGTTGTGGTGTGGTTATTTCCATGATGAGATCAGATGATTATGTTTTGAGCA
>NW_006922566.1:430688-431367 GCF_000298275.1 Orycteropus afer afer
GGAAGAGAAAACTCGTGCCTGGTTTACAGATGGTTCTGCACAATATGCAGGCACCACTCAAAAGTGGACAGCAGCAGCACTGCAGCCCCTTTCTGAGACTTCCTTAAAGGACAGTGGTGAAAGGAGATCCTCCCAATGGGCAGAACTTCGAGCCATGCATATGGCTGTTCACTTTGCATGGAATAAGAAATGGCTAAATGTGCAATTATGTACGGATTCATGGGCTGAGGCTAATGGCTTAGCTGGATGGTCTTGGACTTGGAAGGAACATGATTGGAAGATTGGTAATAAGAATGTATGGGGAAGAGGTATGTGGATAGATCTCTCTGAATGGGCCAAAAGAGTAAAGGTATTTGTGTCTCATGTGAATGCCCATCAACAGGTGACTTCAGCAGATGAGGACTTTAACATTCAGGTGGATAGGATGACATGTTCAATGGAAACCAGCTGTCTTTTTTCTCCAGCTACTACTGTCATTGCTTAATGGGCTAATGAAAAAAGTTGCCATGGTGGCAGGGATGGAGGTTATGCATGGGCTCAGCAACATGGACTCTCACTTACCAATGCTGATTTGGCTACCGCCACTGCTGAGTGCTCAATCTGTCAGCAGCAGAGACCAACACTGAGTCCGCAATTTGGAACCATTCCTCAGGGTGATCAGCCAGCAACCTGGTGGCAG
>NW_006922566.1:433440-447144 GCF_000298275.1 Orycteropus afer afer
AATTCTAGAACACTAAATTATGCTCATGAGGAACCTGGACATAGACCAGGAAGCTGTTTATTGAAAAGAACAAGAGGATACTGAATGGATTAAAATCAGGAAGGGAGTACGTGAGGGTTGTATCTTTTCACCATACTTACTCAATTGGTATGTGAGCAAATATCCAAGAAGCTGGACTATATGAAGAAGAATGTGGTGTCAGGATTGGAGGAAGACTCATTAACAACCTGCAATACACAGATGACACAACCTTGCCTGCTGAAAGTGCAAGTGACTTGAAGCACTTACTGATGAAGATTAAAGACTATACAGTCTGCAGTATGGATTACACCTCAGCATGAAGAAAATTAAAATTCTCACAACTGGACCAATAAAAAGTATCAAGAAAAATGGAAAAAAGATTGAAGTTGTTAAAGATTTCATATCACTTGGTTCCACAATCTACACCCATCAAAGAAGCAGTCAAGAAATCAGACGACATATTGCACTGTGCAAATCTGGTGCAAAAGACCTCTTTAAAGTACTGAAGAACAAAGATGTATCTTTGAAGACTACTGTGCACCTTACTGAAGCCATGGTATTTTCAATCACCTCATATGGATATGAAAACTGGACAATGAATAAGGAAGACTGAAGAAGAGTTAAAACTTTTGCATTGTGGTGTTGGAAAAGAATACTGAAAGTACCATGGACTGCCAGAAGAATGAGTAAATCTATCTTGGAACACGTGCAGCTGGAATATTCCTTGGAAGCTAGAATAACAAGACTTTCTTCTCACCTACTTTGGTCACGTTGTCAGAAGGGACCATTCCCTGGAGAAGGATATCATTCTTGGTAGACTAGAGTTGTGAGGTCCCGTTGAGTCAGCTCTGACTCATAGTGATCCTACATACAATAGAAAAAAACAGTGCCCAGTTCTGTGTCAGCCTCAACATCCTTGCTATACCTGAGACCATTGTTTCATCACTGTGTGAATCCATCTCATTGAAGGTCTTCTCCTTTTTTGCTGACCCTTCACTTTACCAAGCATGATATTCTTCTCCAAAGAATGGTCTCTTCTGACCAAAGTAGGCGAGACATAGTCTGGCCATTCTTCATTCTTTTCTCTATTTATCATGATGCTGCTTATTGGTCCAGTTGTGAGTATTTTTGTTCTCTTCATGCTCAGTTGTCATTCATACTGCACACTGTAGACTTTAATCTTCATCATTAAGTGTTTCAAGTCATCCTCACTTTCAGCAAGCAAAGTTGTGTTTTCTGGGTATTGCAAGTTGTTAATGAGTCTTCCTCCAATCCTGATGCCATATTCTTCTTCATATAGTTCAGTTTCTTGGATTATTTGCTCAGCATACAGATTGAATAAGTATGATGAAAGGATCCAACTCTCACATACTCCTTTCTTTATTTTAAACTACTCATTATCCTCTTGTTCTGTTGAATCAACAGCCTCTGGTCTATGTCCAGGTTCCTCATGAGCACAATTTAGTGTTATAGAATTCCATTCTTCTCAATGTTATCCAAAATTTGTTACCATCCATGCAATCAAATGTTTTTGCATAGTAAATAAACCACAAGTAAGCATCTTTCTAGTATCCTTTACTTTCAGCCAAGATCCATCTGATGTTAGCAATGATATCCCTCATTTCATGTTCTCTTCTGAATCCAGATTGTGTTTCTGGAAGTTCTCTGTCAGTATACTGTTGCAGCTGTTTTTGATTTATCTTCAGCAAGATTTTACTTGTGTGTGATATTAATGATATTTTTCTATGGTGTCCACATTCTGTGGGATCACAATTTTTTTGGAATGGATGCTCTTGTTGTTGTTGTTGTTATGTGCCATCAAGTCAGACCCAACTCATAGCTCCCTCATTGGGTTTCTGAGGTGGTATTGCTATGGAAGTAGATTGTCCAATCTTCCTTCAAGGAGATACTGGTGGGTTTGAACCACCAGGCTTCTGGTTAGCAGTCAAATATCTTAGGCACTATGCTACCAGAAGTCATATATGGGTCTCTTGCAGTCAGTAGGCCAGATTGCAGTCTCCCAAATTTCTTGGCATAGATAAGTGAGTGCCTCCATCATGGTATCTGATATTGAAATATGTCAGTATGTATTCCATCAATTCCTAGAGCCTTATTCTCTGCTAATTCCTTCAGTGTATCTTTGACTTCTTCACTCAATACCATTAGTTCTTGTTTCAATGCCATCTCCTGAAAAAAATGATAGTCAACCTATTTTTTTTTTTTTTGGACAGCACTTATATGTATTACTTCCATCTTCTTTTCATGCTTTCAGTATCATTCAATATTTTGCCTATAAAATCTTTCAATATTACAACTTGGCTCAAATTTTTTTCTTTAGTTCTTTCAGCTCGTGAAATGCTGAACATGCCCCCCCCCTTTGTAACTCTTGGTCTTTGCACATTCCATTATAATTATTGAGTTTTTCATTTTCATTTGTTCTTTGAAATCTTCTATGAAGCTCTTTATCTTGTCATTTCTTCCATTTGCTTTTGCTGCTCTCCATTCAAGTGCAAGTTTCAGAATCTCTTCTGATATACATTTTGGTCTTTTCTTCCTTTACTGTCTTTTTAATGACCTTTTACTTTCTTCATTGATCTCATATTTCCTCTGGTTTTCATTCATTGGTGTTCAATGCATCAATTCTATTCTTCAGATGGTCACTGAATTCAAGTGGAATATAATCAAGGTTATATTTTGGCTCTCATTGACTTGTTTTAATTATCTTCAGCTTCAAGTAGAAATTTCTAATGAAAAGTTGATGGTCTGTTTCACAGTCAGCTTGTTTTGGCTAAAGATATTGAACTCCTCTGTTGTCTCTTTCCATAGATGCAGTTGTTACATTCCTGTTTATTCCATCTGGTGAGGTCCACATGTATAGAGGATGTTTAGGTTGTTGAAAAATGGTACTTGTAATGAATATGTCTTGCAAAATTCTATCAGGTGATATCCAGCAATGTTTCTATCACCAAGACCTTATTTTCCAACTATTCTTCTTTATTTCTAACTTTTCACATTCCAATCACAAGTATAATCAACACATCTTGATTGCATGTTTGATCAATTTCAGACTGGAGAAGTTGGTAAAAATCTTCAATTTCCTATTCTTCAGCTTTAGTGGTGGATGCGTAAATTTGAATTCCAGTAGTTTTAACTGGTCTTCCTTGTATGAGTACAGCATGGTACCTCAGGATAGATCTTAAAACATTCTTTGTGAAGATGAACACCATGTCATTCCTCTTCAATTTGTCATTCTAGGCATAGTAGATTATATGATTGTTTGATTCAAAATGGCCAGAACAAGTCCATTTTAGCTCCCTAATGTCTAGGATATTGATCTTTATGTGTTCCACTTCATTATTGTCAACTTGCAATTTTCCTACACTCATACATCATACATTTCACATTCTGATTATTAATGGATGTTTGCAGCTGTTTCTTCCTATTTTGAATCAAGCAGCATCAGCAAATGGAGTTTCCCAATGATTTTCTCTATTCAAGTCATTAAGATCAACTCTATACTGAGGAGGCATCTATTCCCGAGTAGCTTTTTGAGTGCCTTCCCAACTGAGGGGCTCATCTTCTGGCACTATATCTGACAATGTGTAAGGGCTTTTCGTAAAATTTTCCAGTGATATATCAGACAGTGTCTCACTATTATTCATATGGTTTTCACTGGCCAATTCTTTGAGAAATGCACGGCACTTTCCTTCTTCTGAGTCTTTGATAGTCTGGAAGCTTTGTTGAAACCTGTACACCACGGGTGACCCAGCTGGTATTTGAAATACCAGTGGTTTAATCCCCAACCTCACAGCAATATGCAAGCCAACACGTGATGACAAACTGACAGAAGAGTGGTTGGTGGTCCATGGCAAATGCTGCCCTTTTGATCTCTTACAGTTGTTATTGTTCACTGCAGCCAATATTGTATTGCTGGAACTTGAACTATAGGATTGAGTTCAGTTCCAGGATTGAAAGACATCTAAGAGTTATAGTCTTGTGGGTTCTACCAGTCCCTATCAGAGCGGTAAGCCTGGTCATTTTTATTGTGTTGAAGTTCTTCCACATTTTTCTCCCATTTTATCTACAACTTCTTTTGTGATCCTTTTAGTAGTGGTCAGCAGTGGTTGCCAGGCACCATTGAGTTCTAGTCTCAAGGCCATGGATGCTGAGGTTCACATGGTTCATTAGTCCTTTGGACTAATTGTTTTCATGCATATTTGATTTTATTCACTCTTCTTTGCTCCAGATGAGGAGAGACCATGTTTTGGCTACTTTATGCTGCTCTAACAGAAAAGGGATAGTTTTAACAAATAGGAGTTTATTCTCTTACAGTTTTGGAGTCAAGAAGTCCTAATTCAAAGTGCCAGCCTCTAGGGGCTGGGTGAAAGCCCCTTGATCCTGGGCTTCAACTCTGAATCTTGTTTCCAGCCCACTAAAGCTAGAGGCTTTCTTCATTTAGGCTGCTGAATCTGACAAACACAAGGTCAACAAGTTAAAAGGCACAGTCCCGATATTACCAAACCACATGGCAAGCTATTGATTCGAGTTCACTACCAGTCTCAAGATTGGCAGACAACATGGCAGCCTGTTGAACAATAACTCAGCTACATGCAGGATTCATGCATCCAAAAGCTGCAGATCATTTCCAAACCTTCTCCTTATATACTGGAAGCAGACCACATCCTTAAAACAGCTATGCAGCTGCTTATGGCAGAGTCCACCATGGAGTCACCATAGGGAATAACTACACCCAGCTGTCTGGCCACTCAAAACTAGGCAGTCAACTTGACACATAATCTTAACTACCACAGACCAGTATAGATTCTGATACTTAACTTGGAGACGAGATCAGGAAAGACAAATTCCTGGAAAATTTTTCAGATCAGGCACCATTTCAATCTGATACATATAAAGTTATCATGGATCAAGTCAACTCAATGACAAGTGACAAAAGTATATTTTATTTTCATGGAAGTTACAATATTCATAAAATATTAATAAGAAAATATTGTTCTTTGACTCTAAATTATTTCTTATCTCCCAATCTCAGTCAGAGTAAAAGGAAAATTGTCTATCTTGGACTAAAAGAATGTGAAGTATTATGCTTGGGTCATTTGTCTGAGGTTTTCTTGTTTCCCTATGATTTTTAAGTCTTTATTTTGTAGCCACACTGAGCTACTTTCTGTTTCTTGAATGCACCAAGTCTAATTCTGCCTTAGAAACTTTACATTTGTTATTCCTTTTGCCTGGATGTTGTTCCTCAAAATAGTACAGTTCACTGTCTTACTTTTGATATATTTCATCAGAAGTCAATGTTTTCTATCAGGACTCTCCTTAGTAAGCAATTGAACGTTTTCTCTGTTCTGACACAAAAGATACTAATCTTATATTTGCTTAATTTAGCTTTTGTCAGTTGTGTGAGTTTTCTTAGAAGCCTGGGTAGTGCAAACACTTTACAGTCAGCTACCAACCTTATGACGGGTGGTTCACAATCCACCCAGCAATACTGCAGAAGAAAAGCCTGGTGAACTGTTTCTGTAAAGATCATAGCCAAGAAAATCCTGTGGAGCAGTTTTACTCTGTAACCCATGTGGTTGTCATGTGTACAATTGACTTTATGGCAAGGATTTTTCTTTTTTTCGGTCATTAGTTTTCTACTGTTGTCATAAAAATTACACAGGTTTACCATTCTCACAAAACTACCAATCTCACCAGTGGGAATAACTACATTCAGCAGTCTGGAATAAATTATTGTACTGTAATTCTTTAGGTAAGAAGTCTAAAGTGAGCTTTACCAGACTAATGTCATTGGGTCAGCAAGACTCTATTTCTTTGAAGAAGCCCTAAAAGGGAATCTATTTTGCTGTCACTTGAGTTGTTGGAAGAATTCATTTCTTGAACGTTGTGGGACCAAGATCCCCAATGTCTTGTTGGCTATAAGCTGAGGACTGTTGCTGTTTTTGTTATCTAGTGCCATTCTGACAGGAATATACCACAAAGGAGATAGCTGGAACAAACAGAGGTTTATTCACTTACAATTTTAGAGGCTTTAAGTCCAGGTTCAAAGTGCCAGGCTCTAGGGGCTGGGTGAAAACCCTTCAACCTTGGAATTCAGCTTTTCCTCCTGCTTCCATCCCACTGAAGTTGGAGGCTTTTCTTTACTCAGACAACTGCTTACTGCTGAGGCTGACAAGCCCAAGGTTGACACATAAAAAGGCACCGTCCCAATGTTACCAAACAACATGGCAGACCACTAATTCAAGTCCAGAAGTCCCAAGATTGCCAGGACATGGCAGGCTGTTGAGCAAGGACTTAGTTACATGCAGGGTTCAAGTGTGCCACAAGCTGGAGACCTTCCTCAAAGTTGTTTCTTATATGCTGCAAGCAGACCACATCCCTAAAGCAGCTACTCAGCTGCTCCAATAGATTCCACCATGGAGTTAATTACCAATCTCACCATGGGGAATAACTACATTCAGCTGCCCAGCCACTCAACCAGGCCCAGCCAAGTTGACACACAAACTTAACTACCACAGTTCCCAACTTCTGTAGGTTGGAACATACCTTGCCTCTTTGCTACATTCCTCTGTCTTCAAAGCCAGAAAATTTAGAATGAGTCTTTCTCACATAGAATTTGTAACATTTCTCTTATTCTTCCTCTATTGTCACATTTTGCTCTGTCTACAGCCTGTAATGATTCTGTGGTTTCAAGTACCCTTGTGATTATACTGGCTCACCTAGATACTTTATAGTAATTTCCTCATCTCAAGGTTGTTAACTTAATTACATCTGCAAAGACTTTTTTGCTATATAAGACAACTTCAATAACTTATCTGGCTCTGGAATTAAAACGTGGATATGTTTTGGGGGTCATTAATTTGCATACAGCATAGCACCTACTTTAGTAACTATTTTTAAAACCCTTTATAGTCTACTTCTACTGTCATATAATGTCAATGAGACCACAAATTATTTCTGTCTCGTTCTTATATCTCAAACATTTAGAAGAATGCCTGACTCATCATACATATTATGTAAATATTTATTGAATAACTACATAGATAAATAAGTATTATTTATTTTTGTGATTTATTTCAGCAGTTTATATATAACATACCCCAGAAATTATTTCATAATGATTTTTACCTAAAAATATAACTATAGCTTTTCTCTTTTGTTTTTTCAGATTTTCAATCAGTACTAATTTCATAATTATCATCAATACATTGTTACAGGTGAATTAGCCTACATTTTAAAAATGTATGTTTTATTCTTCAAGTTCCATAATTTACAAGTAAACTATAAATATTACCTAGATATACTATTCTTAAGAAATCAGTAATCTAGGTATTTAACAGAAATGGAAGAGTTATACAAATATGGCTTAAAATGTCTAATTTTTCAGATGTAGACACGGAGGTCTTTCTTCGTGGGCACCTCTGGGTAATCTTGAATCATCAGTGCTTTGGTTAGGAGCCAACCACATTAACAATTCACATCATTCTTCTTTCCTCTCTAATAAGTTAAGTGCTCTTAGACGGCACAAACTATGTAATCAATATCTTGTATAAACCCTCAACTTGCCTTCCACTCACTATCTATTTTAGTTATCTATTGTATTTTTGTTTTTTACTCACCCTACAATGTAACTGGCAAATGAGTAGCAACTTTTTCTTTCTTTCTTTTTGTTTAAATTTTACCTTCTAGGTCATATAGAATAATGTTTCACATACAGTAAGTATTCAGAAAGTATTTGTTCAATGAATGGAGTCCTTATGTGTTGTATACCTCCAGAAATGTGCAATGTCTAAATTTGCATCTAGCTATTTTTCTAAGGATAGGGAAAATAGAAAATTAAATAGGTAAAGAATGTATCTAAATTCACACAACATTTTATCAGCAAAGTGTGGACCTAGAACTCAAATCTATTGGATCCCAGTGTAAGACTCTTACATTCCCAAATTCTGATTTCTCTGAGTAACCTAACTAATTTTTACACATAGTACCTTGGCCCTACCCTTTAATTCCATAAGTTGTAGAAACACATATTCATAAAATAATATTTCAACATTTAATTTATAAGCAGTATATTAAGAAATTTAAACTACAGTTATATACTAAAATCTTTCTAAAATAATCTAATATGTAAATGCAAATTCTTTAAAATTTCATTTTTCTTTGTTCAGTAAAAGCTGATAAAGAAATTAATTTAGACAATATTTAAAGTCTTTTGATGTTGTTGTAGAATAAAGATATCTGGGCCATAAGGTTCTGCTTTGGAGAAGTCCTATAAAACTAGGATTATATTGTCTACATTGATTTCAGTTAAATATTAGCAAGGGCACAAATTTCATTGAAGTGTTTTTTCTGCAAAAAAAAAAAAAAAAAAATAAATATATATATATATATATATATATATTCAGAAAGCTTACTTGTGTTACAATATACCTTTTAAGCTAAATTATTTAAATAGAGGACATTTTTAGACTGAGTTAGGTGAGTTAGAAAAAACTATTGTTTAGATCAGACAACTCAAATCATTTCAATAAAAAAAAAACGTTAGAGACAGTTTTTTGTTTGGTTTTTGAGTGTATATTTATTTAAAATATTGGATATACCATTTGAAAGCTAAATCTCAAAACTCAATAAAGGTAAGAATTATTATATTTTGAAAAGATCAGACAGGGAGTAGAAAATTCCCACACATCCAACCACATTATCAGGAAAACACTATAGTATACACAACTATCTATGTAGTCACCCCCCAAAAAAAGTAGGAGATGGGTATGCCATTACAATTTTATGCTAGAGTTTTAACTTCCTTAATTACCCATCACCTGGTTATGTTAACCTTACTGACCCAGTGTACTTTTATTTTTGTTTTATTTCTTTGACCTCATGTATAGAAAATTGAGTTAAACATACATCATAGTTAAAGCACAAGATCTTCACCCATTGGGTACACTTTTGTAATAATAATTGATTCCTTAGTTCATTCATGTATTCCATTTTTCTTCCCCATTCCTACTCCATTATTGTCATTGCACAGGCAAGAACACTAATATGTTTGATATATAATTTAAATTTTATATATATATAAAAAAAAAAAAAAGACACCTCACTGCCATCCAGTCAGATCTGATTCATAGTGATATACATTTCTTATTCTGTGTGTGTTTTTAAAGGACAAAAATAACTTAGCAATATAAAACATGTTTCTTTTTATTTGTTTATTTTTAAAAGGTGTATGTATGCCTAGTTTTCCTTCTGACTGCTGCATTATATTCTATAGTGTGTACATACAAAGAATCTCTTTCTCAAGAAATAAACATTTAAACCCCTTCCAAATGTCATTCCAACAAGAATACTGAAGTGAATATTTTACACATTTTTTTTTTTACAGACTTGTGAGAGTTTCTTTGGGTCACATTATCCTGTAAAATGATTGCTGGATCATTAGATATATTTTCAATTAAATGTATCAGACTATTTACCATAATTATGTCACCATTAAAGTTTCTACTAGTACACAGCTTCCCTCATTTCTACCAATAGCATTATCCAATGTTTTATTTTTTAAAATAGTAAGGATTTAGTGTAATGACTCATTTTATTTGCATTCATTCATTAGTAATGATTCTGTGCACATAATATATAATTTGGGTTTTTTGCCTCTGTGAAGTACTTATTTATACCTTTCTGTAGTTTTCCATTATTTCCATCCTCATTTCTTCTTGTTGTTGTTGTTGTTATGTGCTGTCAAGTCGGACCCGACTCATAGTGACCCCCCCTTGGGTTTCCGAGGCAGTATCACTACGGAAGTAGATTGTCCCATCTTCCTTCCGAGGAGTGGCTGGTGGGTTTGAACCACCAGCCTTCTAGTTAGCAGTCAAGTGCTTTAGCCACTATGCTACCAGAGCTCCCTCATTTCTTAGTGGTTTGCAAAAGTTTTTGTACAGTTATATTTTTTGTTTTTGTTCTTTTATTTCAGCCTCTTGTAGGTTTTGGAGTTTGTAAATAAAATTTATTAAACTTGTAAATAACATTTATTAAACTTTGTAAATATCACCTGTTTATCCATTTGCTATACAGTGTTGGCTTGTGTGTTGCTATGATGCTGTATACTATGCTAATGGTATTTCACGTATCAGCAGGATAATCCAAGGGAGAATTCCCAGACTTTGTCTCACATAACTTTAGTCATGTCAGAAGGAGTAAGTCCCTAGAGAAGGATATCATGCTAGGTAAGGTGAGGGTCAGCAAAACAGGGGAAGACCCTCTACAAGACGGAGTGAGCAATGGCTGGGACAATGGCCTCAAGCATGGCAAAAATTGTGATGATGGAGCAGGACTGGACAGTGTTTTGTTGTGTTGGACAGAGGGACACTAAGTTCCAGAACATTCTCTACAACACCTAACAACAGCAGCAACATTCTTTGGAATACCATGTGTGGCTTATAACTAGTACTTTGTGATTTATGTTGTTGTTGTTGTTGTTATGTGCCTTCGAGTCGGACCCGACTCATAGCGACCCCTCCTTGGATTTCCCAGGCAGTATCTCTACGGAAGTAGATTGCCGCATCTTCCTTCCGAGGAGTGCCTGGTGGGTTTGAACTGCCAGCCCTCTGGTTAGCAGTCAAGTGCCTTAGGCACTATGCTACCAGAGCTCCTATTGCGATTTATATATGCTCTATATATCTTCACCTAGTTTGTGGTAGCTTAGTGTCTAAGGCATTTGACTGCTAACCAGAAGGCTGGTGGTTCAAGACCACCAGCCACTCCTCAGAAGGAATATGGGGCAATCTACTTCTGTAGTGATATTGCCTCAGAAACCCAAGGAGAGGTCGCTATGAGTTGGATCCAACTTGATGGCAGTGAGTTTGGTTTTTAGTTTGAAGTTTGTGTCTGCCTTTTCACACATTAGAATACCTTTTGAATAACAAATACCCTTAAATTTAATTTAGGTAAAGATTTTTTTTTTTCAATATTTTCATTACCCATTCACACTGTTTTATTAAATACGTCTCTCTACCAAAATACAAGAAGCCCTGGTGATGCAGTGGTTAAGAACTCAACTGCTAACCAAAAGTTGCCAGTTCAAGCCTACCAGCTGCTCCACAGGAGAAAGACGTGGCAGTATGTTCTCATTAAGATTCACAGCCTTAGAAATGCAATGGTGCAGTTCTCACTGCCCTAAAATGTCATTATGAAGCAGAGTCAACTCTGACAATGGGTTTTTGTTTCTATGATTTGCCAAATGTATGAAAATATTTTCCTAAGTATCAGTACTTTATATTTTAGTATTTCTTGATGTTTTAAATATCTGGAAATAGTCTTTTTTTTTTTTTTTTAAGTGTGGTTTTCTGGTTCAATTTTATTTTTAAATCATGTGAATAGTTTTATCAACACTGTTTATTGAAGCATTCATTATTTCCTATCTCATGTTGATGCCCACACTAATTCTACCCAGAGAGTAAGGTTACACCAAATGCATTTTTAAATCTTGTCTATAAGATATCCACTCCAGAAATTGGATGCTTCGTCAATGATATGGAATACCATGAGTTTGCATAAAAATTTGATTAAAACAATGTCACTTGTTATAGTGATGATCAGACATTGATAATGAAATATTTCTAACCTGAGTGGAATCAAAGAACTGACAGGGCATGGGCCAGATGAATCCTGTTTTCTTTCCTCTTTTCAATGGACTACTCCAGGAAGTCTCTTTGCAAGGTCAATTCACATGACAATACAGATATATCTCATAGGCAATACACATTCTTACCATGTCATGGAGTAGTGCCCAGTAGAATAATCCTTTATTTTGCATTGCTTCCCAAACTTCTGCTCAACCCTCAATTTGCTTACTCTCTCTGTTTTAGAATTGTACTTTCAAATGAAATATTGGCATTCTATTCATGTGTCAGGATTATTTGTCTGTTTGTGTGTTTGTAGGAATTCAAGTTAAGAAAATCACTAACAGAGTTTCTTCCATAAAGCAAACTCTCAAGATGGGACTTCAAAAATATGTTCTTCACCTGACTAAAGACAATGATGAATCCACTGATAATAAAGCTTGATATGGAGATAACTTCTATAAATTATCACATCACAATTATTTATAATCACTTCTATTCTTCATTGGGATGAAGTACAGGTAGAGGGCAAAAAACTGTGGAATTAAGTACTCCTGATATTTAATCAATGCAGGGTAATAATAAACATAAAGATTGAGGAAGGGAGTTGGTGCTTTGATGATGCTGGTTATTTTGTAAAGATAATATATTAGTCTTACAGCAGTTATTTGCCAACTAAGTAATGTTCTTGAAGCAAAAGACTTCATTGGGAACTTTAAATTAGATCCAAAATGATAATTTAATGAGTACTGTACACTATTACTCTTATTATTTTTTTATTTTTTAAAAATAATTAGGGACTTGATAGGTAAGGAGTAGGTATCTGAGACATAGGAAGGAGAAATACAGGTAGATATACCTAAAAACTTGATTTTTTGATTCTACTAGATTCTTCTAGAAAGCAAAATTATTTGCTTCACACTACCCAAGTCCATAAATTGAATTCACTTAAAGAGGATGTTTCACAAGATGTTTATTACCCCCAAGACTAACCCTGATCATCTTTCATCACTCTTTGGTTGAGAAGTCAATTTTCTGTAAATCTCAGGTTCAGAAGTACATGCTAGAAAGAACTAGGAAGAAATATCCTATTTGCTAATGGAACTGCAAGTCCTGTCCAATCTGTGCTGTAGGGACCAGGATGATATGTGTACAAGTCGATCTCAATACAGTGGGAGAAGAAGAAATAACAGAGAACCCATTGATATAGGAAAACTTAACCATGACACACAAGATCTCTATTTAGCTCAATTATTAAGGCATTTGTCGGCTAAGCAAAATGCCAGTGGTTTGGACACGGCAGCCACTACACAGGAGAAAAATGAGGTAGTGTGCTTCCATAAAGATTTTCACTCTTGGAAACCTTATGAACAGTTTTATTTTGCCTGATGGAATTGCTCAAGTCAGAGTCAGCTCAATGGCAGTGGGTCTGGAATCATAACACATTATTTAATACCTTGGTAAGAACATCTGGATTTCAAGCTATTAGTTTTGGGGATATCATTTTGAACCCATAGACAAACAATCATTGAAAGCAAATAAAATGGAAGTGCTAGACCTTCCCTGTGCTGAAGAAGTGTCAAAGAAGGGATTAGGATGCCCAAGATGATAAGAATAGCTAGAGTATATATCTTATGTATAAACAGAACCAGAATGTAATTACATTGCCTAGCAATGCCCAGAGGATGACTATTCCTTAAAGTGATAAGAAATGCATTGGAGAAAATGCTGTCAGTATTTTGGAAAACATTGTAAGGCTGGTTTTCTGTAGGTCAGTGTTAACAGTGAATATGCTACCAACAAATCAGGCTCTCTAATACCAATGGCTTCATAAAGTCTCAGAAAGGGAAAATACAATGAAGAGTTTTTAACTGTCAGGTAAATTATGTATAATCACAATAAGAAATAAAATGAGAGAAAAAAAAAATGGCAGAGGCTGATCTATAGGACTGTAAGTCTATGGCAAATAGGTCATTGCATCTCTTGAGGCAAGGTAACTCTTTGTACAATTAAAAAAGAAAGAAAGAAAAGAATAAAATGGAAG
>NW_006922566.1:448084-456528 GCF_000298275.1 Orycteropus afer afer
CTTTCTGAGGAGTGGCTGGTGGGTTTGAACCACCAGCCTTCTGGTTAGCAGTCAAGTGCCTTAGGCACTGTGCTACCAGAGCTCCTTGCTAATACCATGAAAATGTTAGTGTCCTGGCTGTGTAAGCAAGAAGACAGGGAAATGACATTAACTTATAGGGTGTTTAAGCTGAAAGGAGGATACCTTCCTCATCAGAGGATGAGAGGGCAGTAATGTGGACCAACTAGGACCCAAAGGAGGAGTAGGAATGGAGTGAAAAATAGAAGTCCCAGGGTCAGAGGTACAAACAATGTTCATAACAAAAATGAAAGCCAAGCAGGCATGCCGTGATAGAGCTGCTGCTAAAAACCTACCCACACCCCCAAAAAAGGAGAATAGTTTATATTCTCGAGGGATTATACTGCTACTGAGTTAATGGATCTG
Source organism: Orycteropus afer afer (assembly GCF_000298275.1). Lineage (NCBI taxonomy): Eukaryota > Metazoa > Chordata > Mammalia > Tubulidentata > Orycteropodidae > Orycteropus > Orycteropus afer. Next base: position 448,508 of record NW_006922566.1, read on the forward strand.
ACCTCCAAGTTTTGATGGAAACAGCATGAATATATAGAGACTTGGCTCTTGCAGATCAAGGACATGGGGGAAGAAGATGTTCTCTCAGGAGTAGATAGTTAAATTAGCTTTGGTTACAATGCACCCCACCTTGTGTCAAAGGCTGTACACAGCAATGAATGAAAACCAGGTGGTTTCTCTGTTCCATTGGATTATAGCTTCCTGTAAGGCTGTCTGGCCTAATGAAGAGGATGTCCCCACAGCCTCTCTTCATGTCTTCCTTGGAAGAATTACAGGAGATCATACGAAAGTTAGGGATAAAGCATTCCCTATTTGCCAAGCATTACTGAGGCCTGGACAATTAACTGTTTACCACAGAAATGAAGGATGCTATCCTGCATTCAGCCCCTGGTCAGTAGTATGGAGATCTAGTCTTTATCTTAAAACTCTTCATTGGGCATGTGTTATCATAGGCTGCCCAAGCCACAGCTGATTTAGAGAAAATGGAAAAGACAAGGAAATGGAATGTATACACCACAAATGTGGGGACAGCCCATGGATGGGAACAAACCATGAGGGGAAAAAAATATCAAATACCAGTGCAAGCAACTCCTAAGCAAATATGGCAGGACTTGATCTGGGTGGGAACCTCAATAGAAGATATTGATAAGCAGCTTAATGCTGTGTGAGTCAGACTGTGGCAGAAACTGAAACCAGAGCACTTCACAGCAGGAAACAAAGGAAGAATGGTACAACCATTGGCACCTTCTGAAGGGAATGCATGAAAAGCACCTTTACACACAGAGTAGATGTCAGGACAAGGTCTCTCAGAACTTCAGCTCTTTGCCAGATTAGTGTCAGGGGACCAGCGGCCCATGTGGTACTCACCATTTATTGCTGTTGTTTGTTTTAGGTGCCATCGAGTTGGCTCTGGCTCATAAAGACCCTATGTACAAAAGAATGAAATGTTGCTCAGCCCTATGCCAGCCTCACAATCCTTGCCATAGTTGAGTCCATCATGGCAGCCACTGTGTCAATCCATCTCATTGAGGACCTTCCCCTTTTTCACTGACCTTCACTTTACTCAGTGATATCCTTCTCAAGAGAATGGTCTCTTCTGACAGAATGATCAAAGTAGGTGAGATGAATATGGTCATTCTCACTTCCAAGGAGCATTCTAGCTGCACTTCCTCTAGAACAGATGTTTGTTCTTCTGGCAGTCCATTGTACTTTAAGTATTCTTCACCAACATCACAAGCCAATATTATGAACTCTTTTTCAGTCTTCCTTATTGTCCACCTTTTACATGCCTATGTGATGACTGAAAATAATGTGGCATAGGTTAGGCAAACCTTAGTCTTCAAAAAGACATCTTTGCTCTTCAGCACTTTAAAGAGGACTTTTGCAGCAGACTTGCCCAATGCAATGCATTGTCTGATTTTTTTCACTGCTGCTTGCATTGGTGTCGATTGTGGAAGCAATTAATATGAAATCTTTGACAATTTCAATCTTTTCTCCAGTTATTGTGATGCTGCTTATTTGTCCAGTTGTGAGAATTTTTGTTTTCTTTACGTTGAGGTGTAATCCATACTGCAGGCTCTAGTCTTTAATCTTCATCAGTAAGTGTTTCAAATCATCTTCACTTTCAGCAAGCAAAGTTGTGTTTTCTGCATATCACAGTTTGTTAATGAGTCTTCCTTCAATCCTGATTCAGTGTTCTTCATATATATCAGATTCTCAGATCATTTGCTCTGCATACTGACTGAGTAAGCATGGTGAAAGGATAAGACCTCACACACTCCCTTCCTGATTTTATGTCATGCACTAACCCCTTGTTCTGTTCAAACAAAAGCCTCCTTGTCTTGATACAGGTTCATTATGAGCACAATTAAGTGTTCTAGAATTCCCATTCTTCTCAAAGTTATCCATAATTTATTGTGATCCACACAATAAAATGTTTTTGCACAGTGAATAAAACACAAGAAAACATCTTTCTGGTATTCTTTACTTGCAGTCAAATTCATCTGACATCAGCAATGATATCCCTTGTTCCACTTCCTCTTCAGAATCCAGCTTACATGTCTGGAAGTTCCTTGCCAATATACTGCTGTGACCATTTTTGAATTATCTGCAGCAAGATTTTACTTGTGTGTGATATTAATGATATTGTTCAATAATTTCCACATTCTTTTGGATCACCTTTCTCTGGAATGGGTACAAATATGGATGTCTTCCTGTCAGTTGACCAGGTAACAGTCTTCCAAGTTTCTTGGCATAGACGAATAAGTGCCTCCAGCATGGTACCCATTTGTTACAACATCTCAATGGGTATTTCATCAGTTCCTGAAGCCCTATTTTTTTCCCAATTCCTTCAGTGCAGCTTCAACTTCTTCCTTCAATACCATTGGTTCTTGATTATATATCACCACCTGAAAGGGATGACCATCAACCATTTCTTTTTGGTACAATGATTTTGTGTATTCCTTCCATCTTCTTTTGATGCTTTCTGCATCATTCAATATTTTACCCATAGAATCTTTCAATATTGCAACTCGAAGCTTGAATCTTTTCTTCAGTTCTTTCAGCTTGAGAAATGCTGACTGTGTTCTTCCCTTTTGGTTTTCTAACTCCAGCTCTTCACATATTTCAATATAATAACTGAATTTGTCTTCTCAAGCTGCTTTTTGAAATCTTCCGTTCATATCTTTTTTTTTTTTTTTAATTAGTTTCCCTTTTCTTTGTTGAAGAGGGTCTGTGCAATCCTTCTGCCTAGTCCGCCATCTTCCCGTTCATATCTTTTATCTTGTCATTTCTTCTATTTACTTTAGGTACTCTACCTTCAAGAAAAAATTTCACCATCTATTGGACCCCCAAAAATAAACAAATTTTGGCTCTGATGGACACTGGGGCCAAGTACTCTCTCATATATGGAAACATTAACTTCAAAAGTTCCCTAATTGCTATTGATGGCTATGGTAGAGATTTGATGTGAGTGTGTCAAGTGCCTTTAATATTACAAATGCCCCAAGCTTTTGAATTATATATATTTCACACCTCCCTGAATACATATTAGGCATGGATGTTCTTATTGGCCTTACTTTGCAGATGGCAGAAGGAGAAGTTCACCTAGAGGTAAGATCTATAAAACCTGTTGTACTGAAATGGACCCCTATTTTGCTGGCACAGCCATATCAAATAGCAGCACTGAAACAGTATCAACTTCCTGGAGGCTATGAAGAGAAAATGGCTACAGTGAAAGAGTTTGCCCAGTTGGAATAATAAGACCAACACACAGCCCCTCCAATATTCTAATATGACCTGTCTGAAAGCACAATGGTTCTTGGAGAATGACTGTGGACTACCAGGAGTAAACAAAATGCTTCTCCTTTGCATGTGGTTGTGCCACACTTAGCTCAACTGTCAGAAAAAAAATTGGGGAAGCTTTGGGGACATATCAGTTTTCACTGAATTTAACTAATACCTTTTTCAGTATTCCATTAAATACCAAAGTCAAGAACAATTTGGTTTTTCTTGTTCTGTGGAACAGTGAACATTAAATGTGCTATCTTGGGGCTATTTGCATTGCCTTACTATCTGTTATGGTTTATAACCAGGGACCTTGCTACCTGGTCCCACTCAGAGGGAGTTTCTCTCCTCCATTATATGGATGATGTCATGTTAACATCTGATTCTGTTTCTGTGTTGCAACGAACAGACTCTTCTCTGATAGCTCCCCTGAGGAAGTGAGGATGGACAGTCAAGGAAAAGAAGGTGTAAGGACCTGGTTTGTCTATCAAGCTCTTGGGTGTTGTATGGTTGGATAAGACAAAAGTGGTACTGGAAGATAAGAGATAGATAAGAGACAAGCTTATCTCTGGCTTCAAAAGTTGTACAAACCTTTGCAGGTCTTCTGAATTATTGACACTTCTTCCTTTCCCACATAGCCCAAACATTAAGGCCTGTAAATCACTTAGTTTAAAAGGAAGTCTGATGGGATTGGTGTACAACAGAAGAGGAGGTCTTCCAGGGAGCTTAGGTTACTCTAAAACAGATGCAAGCTTTAGTTGTCAGTGCAGGAACAGCCCTGTGAATTGGATGCAGACATTTTTCCAGAAACATAGGCTGTGGCTTATGGCAAAAGCAAGGGCATGAGATAGTACTGTTGTGTTTTTGTTCTCAATTATGGTGAGGAGCAAAAGAAAGATACTGCATGTTGGAAAAACAGTCACGTGCAGTGTTATGTAGTCTCTTACAAGTAGAAAACATAACAACTGGATTATCCATAATCGTAAGAACACAGTACACTGCAGCAGGATGGTTGCAAGAGGCCTTCAACAAACCCTGATCTGGAATAGCACAAACCAGCACTGTGGCCAAAGAGCATGTCAATTTGCAGCAAAGAAGTACTCTAACCAATAGTCTTTATAGTACTGAACTGCATGAAGTTCTGGGTCTAGTAACATATGTTACCACTGAAGTTGACAACTGGGAATTTACTGAAAGCCTTGAACCCCCTTCCTTTATCTTAGAAGGAATAGGACCTGTCCTTGAAACTGCATGATATACAGATGGGTCAGCACAGAGTAATCCCCCATGGTGGACGGCTGTCAATACACAACCACAAACAGTCATCATTTGAATAGATCAAAGAGAAAGGAAGAACAGTCAGTGGCCAGAGCTCTGAGCAGCATTGATGGTTCTGATGCAGGAACATAGCCCAATTGTTTTGTACACTAACAGCTGGGCATTTTATAAAGGATTCACCTTGTGGCTCTTGCAAGGGGAAAAAAACAATAGTGGATAATAGCTAGTAATCCTTCATGGGGTACACAAATGTGGCAAGAACTCCTAGGTTGAATCATGAGTATAGATGTTGTGTTATATCATGTGTCAGCCTACTCAGCTGCTATACCACCAAGAAATCTACAAATAGAGGCACTGGCCAGAATTCAGGCAGTGAAAGACATTCCTGTAGAGGACATAATGGCCTAGTTACACTGGAAAACAGGACATAAGTGACAACTCCAAGGTCCATAGCCAAAGTTCTAGGTTGCCCCTATCATATAGAGGCATAGTTGAAGCTTGCAATGACTGTACCAGTTGTTCCTTGGAACACTCCTGAACACTTCTTCCTTGTCTTGGATGCATACCATGAGCAAGTGAACCTGCCCGATGATGGCAAGTGAATTACATAGGACCTATGCCTATGTCTGAAAGCTTTAAGTATGCTCTAACCTGTGCTTGGACACCATGACAGGGTTGCTTCAACCCTATCCTAGCAAGAAAGCCACCCAAAACGTCATTATTCACACAGTACCAGACTTCTCTGTGTTGTCTATTGGACTCCTACAGACATAGACAGTGATAAAGGAACCCACTTTACTGGATGTGATGGGCAGGACTAAGCAGACCAGAATGACATACAATGGCACTTCCATTTGCTATATGATCCCACTGCTGCTGGCCTAAAAGAAATAATGGATGGCTTATTGAAGAAGCAGTTGAAACGAAAATCTCAAGTTATTCACAGGATGGACTAAGAGTCTTCTGGATGCCATTCAGCCCTTAAATGAATTTGAGCAGCAAAGCCACCCAAGTACATATATACTATTGACTCAGGGACCAGACTCCACCCTATGTATCTGGGTCCAAACACCCTCTGAAGATACAGGGCTACTCCAAACAGGAACACAAGGTAATTTGCCTTTGCCTTTGCCTTTGCCACAAGACTTGGCCATGGGAGACACTATAGCCACCCTATCCTGGATTTGGCAAACAGGGTCCCCATTGGTTTGGCTTCTCTGCACCATGGGGGTTAGGCCTAGAGCAGAACTTAGAGATTATACCCTTTTTACCCCCAAGACCCAAACACACACACACACACACACACACACACACATATGTATGCCTGATCTAGATACACCTATGCCGAAAGTAACTTCATTTATGTCTCGTTGGTGTATTGCAATTCTCCTCTTGCTCTACTCAGGCCTCCCCTCCAAAACTAAGATTCAAGAACAACAAGTATGGTATTGCAAACCAGATAAACCTCCTCAGGCTGGGACATTCCTGAGTCTTTTGTGCTACTCACTTATAGCTTTAAGGGAGCATGATTTTCTTTCTCTCCCTACTGCCCTCCTGTTTATCCACCGTGGTCTCTCTGTATCTAAGTCTCAATAAACCTCTGCCATGGAGTATGGCTCTGGGCCATTCTCTCAGCCCTTAGTGCAAGTACTTCCCTGAACTTGCTGGAGATTTTCCCCAACACCAAGCAGAAAATGAAATTTTGACTTGAGTTCATCTCACAATATGACCACACATTTTTCTGACACACCCTGTGATTATTTCTCCATTTTCCAAAAGTAAAATGAAACAGATGCACTCTTTAACAACAAACAGAATGCTACATAAACTTCAGAGGGTTCTGTACTCTGTTAAGCATAAGTAGTTAGTTGTCTTTTCAGACTGGACTCTGATAAAGAATATAGAAATAGTACAAACTAATTGAAATTCAACTCCTTAGATATAGACGGTGGTCTATGTTGTGTTATTTTTCTTCCCATTACTCTATTGTTGTTGTTAGGTGCTTGTGAATTGATTTTCTACTCTGACCCCATGTGATGGAGTAGAATTGTCCCATAGAGTTTTCTTTGCTGTAACCTTTGCAGAAGCAGACCTCCAGATCCTTCTCCCACAGAGCCACTGGGTGAGGTTTATTGTCAACCTTTTGTTTAGCAGCTGAGTGCTTAACCAACACAACACTAGAGCTCCTTTTTTATCACTATACCAGGAATTAAAGTAGTTTTGAGCTATTTCACTCCTAGGAAGGAGTAAATTTCTATTCAAGATTTTAGTTTATTTAAGCTTCTTTACACCTTTAGCTTTCTAATAATCTTCAAAATAATATTACTCCTCCTATTACCGCTTTCTAACATATGTCTTTGTTGTCAAGTATTTTAATTCAATTTTTTATGTAAATATATATATATTTTTTTTCTTTTCTAAAGATGTGCTGTAATGTGTTTAATGATTGATTTTATGTTTTTTTACTGGTTACATTTAAAATTTGCTGAAAGTTCTGAATATTAATGTCCTTCTGTGATTGACTTATTTAACTCAGCATAATGTCCTCCAAGTTCATCCACATCATGAGGTGTTTTGTAGATTCTGTGTTATTCTTTAGGATTACATAGTATTCCATTGTGTGTATGCACCATAGTTAGGTTATCCATTCCTCAGTTGATGGACACCTAGGTTGTTTCCATCTTTTGGCTATTGTAAATAGTGCTGAGATGAACATGGATGTGCATATGTCTGTTCTTGCCCTGGCACTCACTGCTTTAGGATACATACCTAGTAATGGAATGGCTGGGTCAAATGGCATTTCTCATTCCAACATTTTAAGGAATTGCCATACTGCTTTCCACACTGGTTTTATCATTTTACAGTCCCACCAGCAATGTATGAGAGTCCCAATCTCTCCACATCGTAGCCAGCATTTGTTATTTTCAGTCTTGTTGAACTTTGCTTCTATTGCTGGGGCAAGATGGTATCTCATTGTTGTTTTGATTTGCATCTGTCTAATGGCTAATGATCATGAGTATTCCTTCATATGTTTGTTGCCCACGTGAATATCCTCTTTGGTGAAATGTCTATTCATGTCTTCTTCCCATTTTTACATTGCATTATTTATCTTTTTGTTGTTGACATGTTAGAGTTTTCTATAAATTCTAGAGATAAGTCCTTTGTCAGATATGTCATGCCAAATATCTTATTCCCAATCTCTCTCTCTCTCTTTCTTTTCTCTTTTCCTCTTGTGAAGAAGTCTTTGGAAGCACATAAAAAAAATAATTTTTGGAGGGTCCCATTTATTTAGTTTATCTCATACTGTTTGTGTATTTTGGATCATGCTTGATAGTTTATTTATGACTTATATTAGGGGTTCTATATTTTCCCCTAGTTTTTCCTTGAGAAACTTTATAGGTTTAGGTTTCACATTTAAGTCTTGATCCATCTGGAGTTAGTTTTTGTGTATGGTGTGA